>NC_056746.1:348439031-348739031 GCF_019279795.1 Protopterus annectens | reverse complement strand
GCAGCAAGAACACCACTCGGCGCCAGCTCCGAACATGGAGCCGACGATTTGGCGAGCTTTGAAGGTTTCCCAGCCATGGTCTTAGCTGGGGAACCTTCAGGCTTCCACAAGCCTCTAAGAGTGAGTTTGTTTCTGCGCTCCTGCAGGACTCTAGGGCTAAAAGCATGGCGGATGGAACAAGAGTCCTGCAGGTGCAGAGGGCCCAAACAATACAAATAAGAAGTGTGACCATCTGTCAGAGACATCTTCTGACAGCACGAGTCACACTTCTTGAAACCCGATACCTTAGTATCCTTAGACATACTACTGTAAAACAATACACAATACACTCAATTATAATAATTTACTATAAGCAGAAAAAAAGGGGGAACTACCGCTAAACAGAGGGACAGAATTCCACACACACACACAGAACAACCAAGGGAAATCTGTACTACTAAGGGGAGGGTCAGAGACCCAACCACCTTAAGGTGGAGAAAAAGGGAGATTAGCAACTAAAAAAGGGGAAAGACTAGTCGCTAACTTCACTAATACTAAAGGGAGAAAGGAGGATAAAAGACTGACTAAAAAAACTACCTCAAAAGTTATTAATAAAAATATACGACCTGGAGCCGGTGAAAACGCAACCTCGTAGCTGAAGCGGCAAACGAGATCTGGGTATATTTCGCCAAGCATTATGGGACATAGGATAGCCTCGAGCCGGTAAAAATAGCTCTCAAGCTTTAGTATTCGGCCGAGTCCTCGGCTCCGAACCCATCCAGCAAGAATGAAGGCGAGATTGACAACTTAACATTTAATTTTAAAATGTACTCCAGCATGAACCATAGGAATTGCATCTAGCTAATTAGCAAGCAGACCCTTTACTGCTCCCAACATTAACAGCATCAGATGTTCACAATACATAATGGTCCCAATGGGGACTGAACCCAGGACTTTCTGCATGTTAGGTAGATGTCATTACCAGTACACTACAGAACCTATAGTTGGCATAATGGTACCTTACAAACACAAGGTGCAGAGTTTGACTCTCACCTTGAGGAAGCATATATGTTTAGGCTTAAAAAGGCACCCTATGGTTGTTAGTTTAGTAATTACCTATTAATGTTTACAATACATCTGATGTCAGCACCTTCCCACTTATCCCTCATTTCTGACTCCCTCAGAGGCTTCTTTTTTTACAGGTATACTCAGTTAAAAAAAAATCTTATCAACCAGCCAGATCTCTCATGTCAGTATACACTTTGAATGGATTGCAGTAACAACAACAAAAAATACCACAAAGTATCTTTATGAGACACCCTGTCTAAAATGATTTATCAACTGAACTTTTCTTTTACTCTGGCTGCAGGAGATGATTAATTTTTGTGTACATGCAACTACTATTAGGCTTGGTAGCAACAACAACTGAACATTTTTAAGGGACAGGGCAAGCCTTTGGTCAGCTGTTGCTCTAAGGCAAAATGGCTCCACACACACACACACACACACACACACACACACACACACACACACACACACACACACACACACACACACACACACACACACACCATCCAGTGCTCCCATCTTGGTTTACCTACACAATCCAGCTTACTTTTTTCTTCATTTTTCCCAAAGTTTCTCTTACTCTTCAGTTTTTCCTGTCTTCATGCAACACGTTTTAAAGAGACCATTTCTTTACTACAAAAAAATAAACAAAAAAAATGACTGGAAAAGAGAGCAGCCGCCTAGTTGGCCTATGCCTAAGGCTGGCTGTGTTAAGGGACATTTCTGTCATCAATCTCCCCACTCCCACCCCATAATCTCCAAAACAATTTATACTATATGCTACAGAAGATCACATACCATGGACTTAGGGAGAATGGACTTAGGGAGACCATTAGATGGTAGTTACTCAGTAAACTATTAAAGGCAGGGCTCTTTTTTTAACTGTAAAGAAATACACTTTTTTCTCGAAAGATACAGTGGATCAAGTCCCGATTATAAACCCTACACTACATAAAAATAGGACTTGCACACAAAGTACTCATAAAACAGTTAGTCGATAAACCACAAAAGTGGGATTTTCTGGTGAGGTAAAATACACACACACACACACACACACACACACACACACACACACACACACACACACACACACACACACACACACACACACACACACACACACACACACACACACACACACACACACACACACACACACACACACACACACACACACACACAGATTTATTTGTTTGGAATTTGTTAACTGGGTAAGTCAACTTGTCCAAAGAACCTTTTCAGCCATGACCCTGGCTCAAATGCAAGAATATAGAGTTTCAATTGACATTACAAAGTTATACCATTAAATTAAGACCAGCATTTTTTGTTCTTCTTTCGGCTTTTCCTGGTTAGGGGTCGCCACAGCGGAACTCCGGTCCGCTAATGACTGGCAGTAGATTTCTTCGGTGTCGAGGTGCCAGCTCGACACCCAACCTTCAACAAAGACATGCCCATTCACGCATGTCTTTCGAAGGTCACTCGACCGTGGGGAGGACATGCAGACTTCACACAGAAGGCGTTCCAACCAACAATCGAACAGGAGAACCTCTCGGGAACAGAATTAAAGTTGCCATAACTCCTGTTGAACTAACACATTATTAAATTAACCTATAATAAGTGTCAAAAATATGCATACACAAAATATACCAGGAGAGACCACCAGTCCATAAAATAATGAAGGTTTGTTTAACAGAAGGAAATGTATACAAAAGTGATGCAAAACAAATGACTCCGATAGGAGGAAAAAATAGCCCAAAGGTACTTTCAACTAGCTGACTCCTTTCTGGATTCCTAGTGGAAGATGTCCATGCTTCTTGAGGTTATGTTGGAATGTCTTCTCCTTTGTTGAAGCTCCCACAAATTTATTACTGCTTCTTACTTTTCCTTTTGGGGCCTGAACATTGCCCTTCCTATTACACATCCTAAATATTTTACATTTGCTATACATAACTTTTACTAGGCCCATTTCAATTTTTAAACCAAGATTATAAAGTGTTTATGGGTATAATGGCTAAATGAATAGCAAAAGCGTTGCCAAAATTGATAGATATGGATCACTGTGGCTTTGCGGAGGGGAAGCAAGCATTTGACAACATTAATAGTGTGACAATGATCCAGAGGGACGTAGACTGTTAAAAAATACCACTGCTATTGGTGGGTCTTGATGCAGAGAAAGCATTCAACAGAGTAAGTTGGGATTTTATGAATAGGGCAATGGAAGCATTTGCATTCCCTGATACAATAACAAGGTTGATTAGGAGGATATATGAAGGATCGAAGGCAAGAATTAAAGAGGGAGGGTTCCTCTCCGATACGTTGTGTTCAAATAAAGGAACCACACAGGGGTGTCCTCTTTCCCCTGAGTTACTTGCTTTATATTTACAGCCATTGACAAAGAAAATAAGGGACTTTGAAATTCAAAGTTATAATCGGAATGGTAATCAAGAAAAGTTGGTTTTATTTTCAGATGCTATTATTTTGTACTTGATAAATTCAGAAAAGGCTATCTCAGTGTTGTGGACAGCCATACATTATGAACCTACTCATGAATTGGTTCAGCAATACCCATATTTATGGGGACACAATAAGATGAAATATTTAGGAATATTGTTTACAAAGGCTTCTGTTATGACAGCTAAGGGTATATGGGAAGAGACTAAACAAAAGATAATACAAAAATGGAGAAACTGGAAGCTCTTGTTTATGGCTATGGATAGCAAGATACAAGCAGTGAAAGTGTCTTAAGTCTCTTTAGTTTTAAACATGGGTCAGGCGTAGAGTTTTTGGACAACAATTAGTTAAGAGTTGAAGGGATGTATCTTGGAGTAGAAGGGGCAAGAGTTAAGTGTGATAAGCTGATCCTTCCAATAGAACAAGGTGGTTTAAGATTACCCGATTTGAAGTCAGATTTTAGAGATACAGAGTTAGGACTCACATATATAAATAATAAGCAGAATATTATAATTCAAAATAGAAAGGGATGATGATGAAGCAGGGGAAGGTTCAAGAAATAGAGAGTGGAATTTTTAATGCAGATCCTTAAGGAAAAAAGTACCAACCATAGAGAATATTGTATGAATATTATTTTAATAAATGAGCACAACATATTCTAAGAACTAAATCATCAATAGGCAATAGGGGCTGGAATTTACTGGAGAAAACTAGCAAAGGAACCAATGTATTGGGAGCAAACAGCTAAACAGGAAAAGATAGTAGGGTGAGATAAGGCCAATAAGATGTTTGACTGCAGGCTACAGACGATCTTCCCTACCAGGGATTGAAATCAGACTATAAGGAAAGAGAAAGGTATAGGAGAATCTTAACTGAAAGACCTGCTCTGGTGGAGATTTTAGTTGAATCCACAACAGAAGCGTCTGTTAAAAGGGGATAATTAGTAGGGCAAATACAATTTTGCACACTAACTATAAGAATCAATCAGTGGAGGTTAGAAAAGACTGGGAAGTGATACTGGAAAAGCAATTTACAAAAGAGCAATGTCAGGACATATATATATATATATATATATATATATATATATATATATATATATATATGGGTGTGTGAGTGTGTGTCAAATAAATTTTCCCCAAACTGATAGCAAATGATGCAGATGTGATGGGAAAGAAATAGGTAACTGGGAACATATATTTTGGGAGTTGGCAGACTTTAAAATTTCCCTATAGAGTACTCTATCAGTAACACTGGGTAAGCAAATGGCTGCAACTAAGGAAATCATTCTTTTGAAGTGGGATATAGTATCTGAATTGTCTAGAAATAGTAAGACCTTATTAAGTTTAATTCTGATGGCTGTCAAAAGCAATTATTAAAAGATGGAAATCAAGGAATAAACTAATTGTATTTGAAGTACTTAATATTATAAAAGAGAAAAAGGGACTGGTAGAGGCATCTTTAGAAAAGGGAGGGAGCAGATTACATAGAAATAAATAGAAATTGTGGGAAGAATACATGCAGAATAATAGTGAGGAGGAGGAATGTTTAATGAAAGGCAGACATTCAGCAATATATGTAATCTTGAACTAATGATAGTTAATAAGAAACAAACAATGTGTACTGTATAACATCTGTAAATTGAAAAAAAGTTATTTTTTTCTGTTAATTTTTTTTGTCTGCCTATGTCTTAAGTGATAATTTAATAAAGGTGTTTAAAAAAAAGAAAAGAATGTTTGCTAAATACCTCAGCTCCTACTAGAATGACCAGACATTGCCACTTTGCCTCTCCCAGTGAAAAGGGTGCAGGAATGTGCTGGGGGCTCATGCAAAACTCAAAAGTCATGAGCAATGGTGATGAAAGTGATGCCATGACACACAGCACTTACCTAGTGTCAACTGGGTAGGCAATAAGGGATATGCGTCACATAGGTGGGGTTGTTACTCCCTTACTGGCACTGCAGGCTCACTCAAAGATGTAACTGAGCATGTAAAGGGTTTCCATAAAGCGCATAGCAAAAATGTTTAAGACTGAAGAGTGATGTTACAGCATGGAATCCTGATCTCTTCTCTCTTTCAAACCTTTTGAAGAAAACTAACCTGTCCCATCAGAATCAGACAGAACAACTGGCTTGCAGGCCTCTAGTCTACAGATGCTATGTTGGACAAGGACTTCTGAAATAAAGGAAGGGCACTGGTCGGTAGCCGATTGTCTAGCTGCTATGAGCCCCCCCCAAAAAATAAATAAATAAATGGCAAGTTTATACCGGAGGAATTTTTGTTTTACATTTTTATTGTATCATTACAATCTAATCAGTAACTTGGGTATAGATATATTGATAGAAAAGAAAACAAGCTGTAATAATTTCCATTTTTATTGTCACACAGTATATATATATATATATATATATATATATATATATATATATATATATATATATATATATACACACACACACACACACACATATATATATATATATATATATATGTGTGTGTGTGTGTGCTTTCTTTTTAACAAATTGTTATTCACTCCAACATTGCATAACGTAGCTTAATTCCTGCCTTTCCATAAACCTTACTCCTTCTCCTGAATATTATTTTGCATACACCTCTCCCACAAACCCCATTTACTTATGCACAAGTTGTTCCTTACTTTTTCTACAGATCCCACCTTCACTTTTTATCTCTATTACAACAGTAAATACTTTAATTACAGTTGGTTTAGATTTTGATTTTCTAGTAGTAGTTTTTTGGAAACCAATAACATTAACTTAGTAAGAACCTATTATACCTATGCACTTCAGATCTTACATCCCAGCTCAAAACAATTATTTCCTTAGTTAGAACTATTTGACCCCCCTAACATTTCTATAACAAGCATTCAACAGAATATTTTAAATTTTCCATCTCATAACAGTGTCATTAGCTCATTCTACCTAATACAGAGAGAACATTTGAGAAGGCCAACCCACTTATGTTCTTAACCTTGAATTATCTTCAGTTCCTGTTTCTCCTTTTCCACTTTACTAAAAAAAATTGCTAGAATCTCCTTGTGTTCTGACTGAGTGTGCTTCTCAGCTAAGTGCATTTTTGGCACTTTATAACTATTCAGAGTTGAATAAAACAATAATTGAATTCAGTTCAGAATACAGTTTGAATAAATTGCATTTATTTAAACCGTACTTGCTCTAATATTGCAACACACTCAAGTGTGTTAGCTTGCACTGCACTTGAATTGGTTTTAGTGCTAAACCTGCTTTTCTGTAAAAAAAAAAAAAAAATAAAAATAAAAATTCTAAGCTTGTTTCCTGCCTTTCCTGTAACTAGTCTAGTCCAAATACAGATTTGCCGTATCCAGGACTGTTTGTAAGCTTCCCCCAAGCCTTTCTGTGTTGGAAGGAAGCCTTCTAGCTTATCAGTGGGAGTGGTAAGCACTAAGTAGCCTATCTACCAAAAGACGAGTGGTTTCTGGCCCAGAAATTGTAGTTTATTGGCCGTTTGGGCAGTTTATTCCATCTCTTTCAACTTTCTGATTTAAAAGCCTGTATTTGAGCTTGTTTCCTGCCTTTCCTGTAACTAGTCTAGTCCAGATACAAAGTTGCTGTATCCAGGACTGTTTGTAAGCTTCTGAGCCCCCCAAGCTTTTCTGTGTTGGTTGGAAGCCTTCGAGCTTATCAGTGGGAGTGGTAAGCACTAAGTAGCCTATCTATCACAAGAGGAGTGGTTTCTGGCCCAGAAATTGTAGTTATTGGCCGTTTCGGCAGTTTTTCCATCTCTTTCAGCTATTCTGGTTTAAAGGCCCACATTTGAGCTTGTTTCCCACTTCTCCTGTAACTAATCTTGTCCAGTTACAGATTTGCTGTATCCAAGACTGTTTGTAAGCTTCTGAGCCCCCCAAGTCTTTCTGTGTTAAAGGGAAGCCTTCTAGCTTATCAGTGGGAGTGATAAGCACTAAGTATCTATCTACCACAAGAGGAGTTGTTTCAGGCCCAGAAATTGTAATTTATTGGATGTTTGGGCAGTTTTTCCTTTCAACTTTCTGGTTTAAAAGTCTGCATTTGCACTTGTTTCCCACCATTCCTGTAACTCGTCTAGTCCAGATACAGATTTGCTGTAGCCAGAACTGTTTGTAAGCTTCTGAGCTGCACAAGCCTTTCTGTGTTGGAGGGAAGCCTTCTAGCTTGTCAGTTGGAGTGGTAAGCACTAGATAGCCTATCTACCACAAGAGGAGTTGTTTCTGGCCCAGAAATTGTAGTTTACTGCCCGTTTTGGGCAGTTTTTCCATCTCTTTCAACTCTCTGGTTTAAAAGCCTGTGTTTGCGCTTGTTTCCCACCTTTCTTGTAACTAGTCTAGTCCAGATACAGACTTGCTGTATCCTGGACTGTTTGTAAGCTTCTAAGTGGTGCCAGAGTCTGCTCTTCAATTTTTCCACAGATCTACTAGTTCTCTCCTCTCCTGCACTTACACTAGCTTATTAGTTTAGCACTTTACCAGACTTCTTATAGCAATTACTGTAGCACACAAAAGTGCTACCAGCACTAAATGTTCTACAAGGAAACAGATCCAGTACTGATTATTAATGCCCACCCCTCTAGACATGTCTAAAGATCACTTCCCTGTGCTTTCTACTATTAACCTGGTAAACTTGGGCATCCTGAGGCAGTGTAGCAACTGCCTCATGTACACCGACAACCCTCTCCTCTTACCTCCCAACACTCAGACTTGCAAGAGATGCAGTTAATATCCAAATTGGAAGCCATGAACTCTCCAGCCAAGACTGGAATAGCTGGTCAAGAGGAGAAGGTCAACACTTACACCACACCACATGGAACACATAGCCCTCAAGAACACACACCAGCACTGTGTTCACATAAAAACACAAACCACAAACCCACCTTCATGGAAGCTCTCAATAAAAATCTACCCAAACAGCAGAGACCTCCAAGACTGAAATGCACTCTACCACCACAACACTAATCACAAGACACATAACTCTCCTAAACAGTGTGCCACTCAACCAAAGCTCCTAAGGCAAAACACCATGTCCAACACACTAGTCATAGGTGACTCGATAGTGAGACACACTGATGTCCCACTCACTAGGTTGAATAAGGAGAAAGTAACAGTCAGCTGCCTGTCAGGTGCCAGGATCCACCACATAACGCATGCACTCAGGTCCCTCAACAACAGGTACAAATATGACTCTGTCACTGTACATGCGGGTGTGAATGACCTGAGACGTACCTCCCTGGACTACATGAAAAGGGACATGGAGGAGCTCTCGGATTATGTAGCCTAGGTGGGTATGACCCTAGCCCTGAGCAGCATCCCATCATCACCCAGAATAATACCACAGTACAAGCAGAAAATGATTGATTTCAACAACTGGCTAAGTTTCTGGTGTCATTCTAAGGGGATCCAGTATCTGTCTGCCTGGATGACTGACAGACCTCAATGCTTTGCCAGAGATAGCCTGCATCTGTCACCCCTAGGCTTCTGGATATTGGCCAAGGTTCTTGCCACCCCTATAGTGCCTTTTTTTAGGCGGTGTTCCAAAGACCAAATTACCACCGTAACAGCTACACAAAAATGCAATCTGATGGTCATGCTGCTCAGCGCTAATAGTCTAAATCTCAAAATGCACTTGCTCGAACCACTCTTTAAAATGGAGAACATCGACATTTGTGCTGTAACAGAGACCTGGTTCAAGACAGCACAAAGCACCCCTGCACTACCAGGCTATAACTCATTCCACAACTTTTGGCCCTAGAACTTGGACCGAAGCTCCAAAGGTAGTGGTGTTTCCAGATTCATAAAGGATGCGCACACCTCCAGACTGGTAGCCCAACATAATGCATCAGAGATACTTCAGGTGCAGCTAACATTGGGTAAGACAGCGATTCAGGTCGTAGCCTGCTACAGATCCCCAACCATGTCCCAAGACTCACACTCCACGTTCCTAAGCACCCTGGAGAATATTAAGGTCCAACCTAACACTCTCAAACTGGGTGACTTCAACTACCCCTCCATTAACTGGGAAAACTACTCATGTACCAATACACTTGCCCAACGTTTCCTGGAATTCATTAATTCCAATGCCCTGGAGCAGTTCATTCTTACCCACACTAGAGGTAGCAACATCCTTGACCTGGTCATTACCAACATGGGCGACCATTGCTCTTCACCAATAGTCAAGTCCTCCCTGTTTAGATCCGACCACAAACTAATCACCTTGGAAATCCACATCCCTCCCACCCACCTCGAAAAGGTAACCACCACTTAAAATTTCTCCAAAGCTAACTTTGGGCTCCTAAAAACAGAAGTGGCCAACTTCACGGCACCCATGCAAATGGAGAATAGTTGCATGACTGCCGAATCATACACCAATGCACTATACAAACACGTACACAAGTAAATGGATCTCGCCATACTCAACACACTCCAAAAAAAGGAAGCCAATCTGGTGGTCCCCTACCAAAAACAAACTCCATAACAGAAGGAGGAAACTGATGCAGAATAAGATGAAGTCGGACTGGAAAAACTCCCTTATCAGCCTCAACAGAATGTTGAGATCCCTCATCAAATCCTCCAAAGCTAGCTATGAAAACAGAATTGCAGCAGAAAGTAAAGACAACCACAAGGCCTTCCATAGTTATGTAAAGAATCTCCATGGCAATACCCAGATTTGCTCTGAGCTACTGCACAATGGTACCTCCTATACTGAGCCAAAAGATATTGCCAATATACTGGCCGACAGTCAGTGCCAACTTTATCCCTCTCACCCCCAAAGGACAAATCACAACATCAGTAGATTGCAAGATACCCAGTATTACTGCTGCACAGGTTAAAACAGCACTATCCAAGGCCAAGAATCTACATTAACTACAGAGTGAACTGGCACCTCACCTGTGTGCCTTGTTCAATCACATCCTCACCTCAGGCTTTGTCCCTACCAAATGGCGCACTGCTACAGTTATCCCTCTCCACAAAGGAGGAGGGACCACAGACCCTGGGAACTATCGCCCCATTAGCCTGACGGGTCCGATATGCAAAGCTATGGAATGCATCATGAACCTAACAAACAAGGATACAGGGAATCTCCAAACTCTGCATCCCTCACAGTTTGGTTTTGTGAAGGGTAGATCATGCCTGCTCAACTTGATCGACTTCTTTGAGTCAGTCATTAGAGCTGTGTATGAAGGCAAGGTGGTTCCTATAGCCTACCTTGATCTGCCCAAGGCCTTTGATACCTTCCCCACTCAGGAATCATAGAAAAACTCACTAAGCATCAACCCCTATATCACTAGGTGGGTTGCAAATTGGCTCACAGATTCAACCCACAGTGTGAAAGTAGCTGACTCCAAGTTAGACTGCCGACTAGTCACGAGTGGAGTCTCACAGTGTTCGGTCCTGGCTCCTCTCCTGTTTGGTATCTACTTCTCTGTAGTCCAGGCTAATATGAAGGGACTCTGGCTGACAAAGTTCGCAGACGACTGCAAGTTGGGAGCTATTATTAACTCCCCAAGTGATGTTGACATCCTACAGAATGTCCTCACTGAGACCAATGACTGGTGTCAGAAGCACAGCTTTAAGCACAATGCCACAAAATGTGTTTTCATCCCCTTTGGGAAAAACCCAGTTCCCATGAATTATCACATAGATGGTAGTCCACTGAACACAAAAGGCGTTATAAGAGATCTGGGAACACAGGTTGACAGCAACCTCTCTTTTGATCACCACATTGCCACTGTGGTCCTTCTATGTACACAAAACAGTGTAAGAAACTTCTCTGTGTGGAAGATTTTCAGTCCATATATCTCTAGTTAATCACTGTATATTAATTAGATCAGACAACAGTAGCAGAAGTAGTGAACTTAAACTCGTCTTAAGTAAAAATAAATAAATAAATAATAAAAAATATATAATTGTACAGAATTACTAAGTATTTGAAAGTAATCCAAGCAAGGCAGGCAGTCTGTTTCCAGTCGAAAACCCTTTATTAAGTACCCAGACTAGCGATCCAAGTAAAACAAAAATAGAGTAATGGAACTGGAGACAGACTGCCTTGCCTTGCTTGGATTACTTTCGAACACTTAGTAATTCTGTACAATTGTATATTTATTTATTTATTTTTTTACTTATGATGAGTTTAAGTTCACTACTTCTACTACTAATTGTCTGATCTGATTAATATACAGTGATTAATAAGAAGTTATGTACTTACCATACCGTTCCATGTTAGTTGTCTTCTTCTTGCCTCCTTTCTTGCTGGATGGGTTCGGAGCCGAACCTCGGCTCCAACTTGGCCGAATACTAAAGCTCGAGAGCTATTTTTACCGGCTTGAGGCTATCCTATGTCCCATAATGCTAGTCAAAATATACCCAGATCTCGTTTGCTAGCTAACACTATGGACAGACATGTCCCACCACTAGAAAAAGATAAAACTAAGAGCTATGTAGAACTATAAACCCTACAGTCTGTCTGTCACCAGGGCTACCAAAAGGGAAGAAGAGCTCTAGCTGAAGGGATAATCCTGGTGACAAGGAAAGTCTCACTCAATACTCTAGGTCTTTCCAGGCTAGGGGGATGGAGGGTGGGACGCAAGAAAGAAGGCGAGAAGAACTAACATGGAACGTTATGGTAAGTACATAACCTCTTAATGTTAAGTTGTCAATTTCGCCTTCATTTTTGCTGGATGGGACCGCGTCCCTAGCACCTTCGTCCCGGGTGGCTCAATGGAACAGACTCTTGAGTACAGTGGAACCAAAATCAGCCCTATTTCTGGAGGCAATATCCAGTTTGTAATGAGAGATGAAAGTATGAGGAGAGGCCCATGTGGCCGCTGCACAAATAGAATCCATAGGTAATCTCACTTGAAAAGCAACTGAGGAAGCTAATGCTCTAGTTGAATGAGCTCTAGGCTTGGAAGGGAGCTCCTTATGCCCCAATTGATAGGTTAAAGAGATGAGAAGTCAACCATCTGGACAAGGTCACTTTAGAAACCGGAAGGCCCTGCTTCCCTTCGGCGTAAGATAAGATGAGTTGCTCTGATTTTCTCGTTAGCTTGGTTCTATCCAGATAGAAACGTAGTTGCCTATGGACATCCAAACAATGTAATCTTCTCTCAGTTCTATCAGTGTAATTTGGAAAGAAAACTGGGAGATCAATGGTCTGATCAGATATTTTTCTGAGAGTACCTTAGGTAAGAAGGATGGATTTGTCCTAAAAGCTACTCTATCTTTATGAAAAACAAGATAAGGGGGGAGCACAGATAGTGCTTGTAGTTCCGAAACCCTTCTCGCTGAGGTAATAGCTACCAAGAAAAGTGTTTTCCACGAGAGCAGTTTTAACGAGCAGGAGGCAGAAGGCTCAAAAGGAGGTAGAATTAATGACGACAGTACCAAATTTAGATCCCACGGTGGAGGAGGGTCTTTGACTGGGGGCCTAAGTAATAGGGTACCCTTCAGAAAGGCTTTGCAGAGCTTGTGGGACATAATACTAGACTGTGACAAGCCAACATGGAAATTTGCAATAGCCGCCAACCGGACTTTGATAGTGGCTGAAGAAGAACCTTTTTGAAAGAGTTCTGCTAGAAAATCTAGAACTGTTTGGACAGGGGCAGTAAAGGGATCAACTTGGTTCTTTTCTGCCCAAATAGAGAAACGTTTCCATTTACTTGCGTACGTCCTTCTGGTGTTAGACTTGTGAGAGGCAAGGATAATCTGACGTACTGACGGAGAAATTAAGGGAAGTCTGGCTAGGGTTGGAAGTGGAGCAACCAAGCTGTGAGACAGAAAGATGACAGGGATTGGTGCAGCCTGCCTGATTGATGGGTCAGAAGGTCTGGCACAGGGTCCAGATGCCAGTGCTACTCCAGTAGATGACGTTGTAGGAACGGAAACCAGACTTGTAGGGCCAGTAAGGGGCAATGAGGATTATCCTGGATCTCAAGGCAGTTGCTTTCTGGACTAACAGAGTGATTAAGGGAAAGGGGGGGGGGGCATAAAGGAGACCCCTGGGCCAATCGTGGACTAGAGCGTCTCTGGGAGAGAGGCCCGGAAGAGAGTGAAGAAGTCTTGACACTTGCTGTTTTGAGGGGTTGCGAAAAGGTCACAGCAAGGCTGACCCCACTTTCTGAAGATTTGGTCCACTACTAGTTGGTTGAGAGACCACTCGTAGGGCATGTGAATGTCCCTGCTCAGCCTGTCTGCTATAACATTGGACTTCCCGGGAATGTGTTTTGCTACCAGAAAACCACTGAGAAGAGATTGCCCATTGCCAGAGTCTGAGAGCTTCCCGACAAAGAGGGTAGGACCTGGTTCCGCCCTGTTTGTTGCTGTACCATACTACAAACATATTGTCTGTCTGTATTGCAATCGTCCCAGTGGGAAGAGAGTTCTGGAGAGCCTGCAACGCCAACAGCACTGCTCTCATCTCCAGGACATTGATGTGCAAGTGGCACTCGAAGGGTTGCCATGTGCCCTGGACTGTCCTGCCCTGAAAATGCCCCCCCCACCCGATCAGGGAGGCGTCCATTGTCATGGTGGCAACCGGAGGGGGGAGAACAACCGGTCTGCCTTGAAGCACCTGAGGTGAGCCCATCCACCAAGATAGGTGTCGTTTGAAAGACTGAGTGATGAGAATATTGTGTGACATGGGAAGCTGCTGAAAGGACCATTGGGAAAAAAGCATCCAACTTGCCGAAAGCGCTAACTTTTACTGGAACATTAAATTTGTGGATTTATCAGCTTTCTCTCATTGCGTTTTGTTTCACCTTTTCGTATTTTACAGTGGTTTGTGAGTTTTCCGTTTTGTCTATAGAGCACATCCAATTGTCCTGACCCAGAAAGGGAAGAGACTGTAGCGTGACCATCCGGAATTTTGTTCTTCGAACCGATTTGTTCAGTCTCCAGTCCCCTGTCTTTTGGTACCAAAAATAATTTGGAGTAGATTCCGGATCCTTGTTGGTCTGACCGGGACTGGTTGGATGGCTCTTTTTAAAAGCAGCTTTGAAATTTCTAGTGCTGCTTGGTCTCTCAGACCGGGTGGAATGTCTGGAAGAGGTCCTTTTGGTTGATGTGGGTTGTGGATAAAGGGGAATTTGTAGCCCTCGGATATGATCGACCGTACCCATCTGTCCTGCGTAAGGGAGCACCAGGCTTCTGGGTACAGCGAAAGTCTTCCCCCGACTGCCTCCGAAGGTGGACAGTCGGGCAGCTCCTCAGGGGTGCTGAAAGGGTTTGTCAGAGAAAGATTCTCTGCTACCCTGATTCTGTGGACCCCTCCTGCCCCTAGGGCGGTGTCTGTTGTTGTTCCCTCCTCTGCCTCTAGAGGGAAGCTCACCATGTGCATCCGGCAGAACTCCCTGAGGTTTGCGGAACCACATTTTCCCGCCCTTTTGACCCTTAGGATACGGTCTAGAAGGGGTGGAAAAACAGACTCCCACGGCAGAGAGAGTCTTGCCTTCTTGTTCGCACCTGGTTAAGGTATCCTTCACTTGAGGTCCAAAAAGAGCAGAACCATCAAAGGGGGTGTTAGTGAATGACGCCTTGAAGGGGTCAGCAAAATTGCAGAGCCGCATCCAGGCATGTCTCCTTAGAGCAACACCCGTCCCTGCAGCTCTACTCGCTCCATCGGCTGCATAAGAGATGAGCCATATGGAAGAGTTGACGAAAGAGTTCAGGGTCCCTAGCTGGGAGTTGATCTTTTCCTGAGACCTCACAGCTGCTGGGTCCTGCAATGTTTCACCCAGTTCCTTGAGAAGGTCCCTCTGAAGTCGGGTGAAATGGCATAAATAATTCAGCGACCGCATAGCAAAGGTCGCTGAGGAAAACATCCCCTTGCCGTACCTATCCATAGTCCTAGATTCCTTATTAGGAGGATGGACAGGTACTGAAGGGTCAGCCAACTCCTTCTTAGTGGCTGCCGCCACCACCATGGCATCCACGGGGACACCCTTGGAAAGAAACTGCTTATCTGTGGGAACATTAATAAATTTAGTGGGCCTCCGGGGAGTTGGTTCCATAGTATCCGGAGCCGTCCACACCTTCCGAGCCACCACTTCCATAAGTGGGTCGAAAGGCGGGGACACCCAGGAGGTAGAAGGGTGAGAACCGAAGGCATCCAGGTACACCGACTCGTCCTCGGATGGGTTAAGGGCAGACCAGTTCCCCCTCTGTTTGAGGATCTCTAAGATGTCAGAAAAGGAGACATCCTCAGAGGAGGACCTTGGGGACCCTTCCGAATCATCCAGGTCGGTGTCAGACGTCACTGGCTCAGGAGAATCAACATGTTTCCTCTTATATGTCCTCTTCCGAGGGGGCTCCCCCGCAGGGTCAGGGGAGGCCTCAGAAGAGGAAGAAAGGCCCAATGGGGCAGCCTGGAGCATCAGTTCTCCTTGCTTGGGGTCGGGAGGGTAGGCAGGGGCCAAAGCAGGCACCGTGGAGGGAGGGGCCGAGGAGGCTGACCGTGGTGCCAGTATTGGAGCCAGCACGCTCCTCATCACCTCAAAGGCGCTCCTGTCAGGCAGGGAAGAAGGACCCAACTCCGAGGAGATGAGAACTCCCTCCGGCACCTTGAGGGACAGCTCCAAGGCCGATGTCGGGGCCGAACTCACCTGCGCCGAGGCTCCGAGAGGGAGAGTGGGGTCGGACAAGGGTCCGATGCCACTCGCCCCCTCGGAGCCGACGAGGGAGTCTCAGCATCCAGATCCCTCCAAGGACGGAGCCATGGACGGGATCGGAGCAGATGAAGGAACCGACAACAGGGGGATCGGTTCCGATGCCCCCACAGTACTCACCTTGACGACCTCCGGCTCCGAACTCAGCAGAGTAGTCGGAGGAGGAACTTGAGCGGGTGTAGGGGTAGCCCCTGTCTGTTGAGACGGGCTATGTAGCAACTGGGCCAGTGCCTGCGACTTTAAAAGCCGGCTGACTAACCTCTCGAGGTCATGGTCCGAAAGCCTGGAAGACCTAGAGGAATGAGATCTATGGCTCTGCTCCAACAAGAGTGGAGACTTCGGAGACGATGTAACTGACCCAAGAGACGGAGACCTGGAGCGCTTTCTGCTCAGGGATGGCTCCAACACTAAAGTCGGAGCCGACTGAGGTCTAGATGCCTCAGTTCCGGCCGGAACCGACGAGGCAGCAAGAGCACCGCTCGGCACCGGATCTGAACATGGAGCCGAAGATTTGGCGGGCTTTGAAGGTTTCCCAGCCATGGTCATAGCCGGGGAATCTTCAGGCTTTAACAAGCCTCTAAGAATGAGTTTGTTTCTGCGCTCCTGCTGGACTCTAGGGCTAAAAGCATGGCAGATGGAACAAGAGTCCTGCAGATGCAGAGGGCCCAAACAATATACACAAGAAGTGTGACTGTCTGTCAGAGACATCTTCTGACAGCACGAGTCACATTTCTTGAAACCCGATACCTTAGTATCCTTAGACATACTGTAAAACAATACACAATACACTAAATTATAATAACAATTACTATAAGGAGGAACTACCACTAAGCAGAGGGACAGAATTCCACACACACACAGAACAACCAAGGGAAACTGTACTACTAAGGGGAGGGTCAGAGGCCCAACCACCTTAAGGATGGAGAAAAAGGGAGATTAGCAACTAAAAAAAGGAGGAAAGACTAGTCGCTAACTTCACTAATACTAAAGGGACAAAAAAGGATAAAAGACTGAATAAAAACTACCTCAAAAGTTATTAATAAAAATATACGACCTGGAGCCGGTGAAAACGCAACCTCGTAGCTAAGCGGTAAACAAGATCTGGGTATATTTCGCTTAGCATTATGGGACATAGGATAGCCTCGAGCCGGTAAGAATAGCTCTCGAGCTTTAGCATTCGGCCGAGTTGAAGCCGAGGTTTGGCTCTGAACCCGTCCAGCAAGAATGAAGGCGAGATTGACAACTTAACATCTAGAGATATATGGACTGAAAATCTTCCACACAGAAAAGTTTCTTACACTGTTTTGTTTTTGGACCCACACTTGTTTAGTGGGTTGTTTTGAGACTTCGGGGATACCACAGAGATTACTTGTTTTTAAAGTCCTTCTATGTGGCACATCTCATTACTACGGGTTTTGCATTCAGGAAGAAAGAGGTCATTGTCTCCCTCTACTCTTCCCTCATTAGAGCAATCATCGAGTCCAATACCCCATTTGGCATGTACCTCACTAGACACCTGCAACAAGTACCTCACAAAGAGGATCCTAGTCTTTAAACACTTGTCCTATATGGACATACTCCAAAAACTCCAACGATTCTCTGTCTCATATCGCCTACGTAGAGGCGATCTCTGCTTGACTTACAAAGCCATGTCTGACCCAGCTCTGTTAGAAATGCTACATCTAAATAAATCCCAGTCCTTCCGCACCAAACGCTCCAGAGACCTCAACCTCATTACCACAATCAACAGAACATACTGGAGGGATAGGTTCATAACTCGGAGACTACCTATGCTATGGAATGGACTTCCCGTACATGTCAAGCAGAGCACCTCGCTGACCCTCAATAGAAATCTTGATGAGTGGATGGGAAATAGAAAATTCACCCCGGGGATAACTCCAGTGACTCTACTCGATACATGCACTGGGAGCTAAGGTCGGGTGGCACGATGCCAGGCTAATCTTATGGCTAGGCTTGTAAAGACCCCAGGGCCATTAGCCTAGTACACACCTATGACTCTATTACATTCTCAGAAACATGTTCTGAATTACCTTTCTCTCATCCCCATTATACTTGCAGCATTTGCAATATACCAGTTTGTTTGGGATATATATATATATATATATATATATATATATATATATATATATATATATACCCAGTGGGAAGACTTCCATGCAAAAAAATCAGAAACCTTCTGGACTTTGCTACATACTTCAATGTCACAGTGTTATACCAGAATGTTAGCCTATTAACTCAAGGGGCCTTTTAAGCCTACATGATTTCTTTACGTTTTTCCTTTGTAAATTGTCATTCCATTCTCCTTCCCCAATCTTTTCAAACCTCATGTGATTGAGTTTTATAGTTATCATGCAATATTTTATACAGCTAACTGATTATCTCCTTTTAAAACAGCAGTTTCAGTTATAGAGTAAACTAAAAACTTTACCAATTCTGTTCTTTCACCAAGCACTCCCTTTTGCCTTTCTCTTTTCCTATCCTTTATCAATCCCTGGTAGGCAAGGGAGTCTCTAACCCATAGTTCAAACTTCTGTTTAGCTTCCTTATATTCTATTACCATTCCCTCCAAAGTTATACGCTCCAGGTACCTTGATTCCTTTGCTAATTTCCTCTTGTAAATTCCAATACACTCTTGCCTATTTTCTATAGTCTTGCTTTCAGCCATACCTATTGATAAAATCTTCTTTGCCATTCCTGCACTGGATTGGTTCTAAGAATATTTTCTGCTATTTTATAAATATAATACTCTGTACAGGTATTGCTATTTTCCATAAGGACATGCATACACACAACTTTGTGTCTTGTTTATGTGACTGGACACTGTTTCAAAGTTTGAGTGGAAAAATGATTTAAGTGTACTAGGCACTGGGAAACTCAAACAGTTATTAAATGGTCTTAAAAAACAGTAAGTAAAAATGGATTTGATTGTTTTGCATCCTCAAATAAAAATGCACACACCAGAAATGTATAACGAGGATGGTGTCTATCACCACAGCTGACGGAAGTTTTTCTAAAAGTCTTGAGGTTATGTTTGCTGTGGGCTGCTTAGACATGTACCTTTCTAAAGGGATAGTCATCTCTTCTATGGAAGAAGACAGAAATGAAAAAATGGGGATGGTAATAAGAGAAGACAGGATATGAAACATGCCAGCTGATGCCATTTAAACTGACTATCCCAGGATGAACATGTGATAGGTCAGTCTGTCTACCATAGTAGACAATAAGGTGGTCCACAATACAAATATATGCTAGGAATAAGGGTAGCTGCCCAAATAAGTCATTGCAAGGGCTAGAAATAAGCTTCCCAATCAGACATTGCATTATGAGGTAAATCCTGTCACTTGTAAGCTTATGCACATTTTTACTTGAAATCTGACCTGATATGACTGACTGGCTCACTAAATATATGGTTGTTGTCATTTTCACCTATTCACCGTGTGTATTGGGTTACTGTGGATGGAGACTGCACTGCTGCTGTGATGTATTTGATGGTAAACTTGCAGAAAAACAAAGGGAGGAAAAATTCTATGCTCTCTTCAAGACAATTTCAGGTGGCAATACTGCTACACACAGGCAAGCTATTGCCTGGGCAGGGCTGGCCTGTACCAAACTGAATTATGGAGAGGGATGATGTTAACATCTAAGGGCCACCAGCAAAGAAGAAATGGGTTAGTTAGTTGGCATTCTCAAATAAAAATATACAAACCAGAAAAAAATGAACATATAAGGCATCTGTCTGTAACCACAGTGGATGGAAGTTCTTCTAACAAATTTGAGGGTATATTTGTGCAGGCTGCTTAAGAGACGCACCTTTCTGAATGGGTAGTCATAAACTCTCTGGCAGAAGACAGGACTGAAATTGTAAAAGTAGGAGAAACAAGGGAGGGCGAGGAAATGTCAAATATATTTTGTCAACTTGGGGATACCCTATATGGGATACTGTGATTCCCCTAAAAGACACTTAAATATTATCTCTGATCTGCCACAATCCCACTGCTGTGCATCAACATCACTACCTTCTCTTCTCCACTGACCCCTTGTCTAATCCACCACAGTATATACACAACCTCCTTACTGTAAACCAGATTCTCTATTAAGCAGCACAAAGACTATCCTTTAGTTGCAGGATTATTACAAATGTATACCTCAAGGCATTTAGTATTGCAGAGGTCCATTCACACACTCAAACTACCCTATACTTTTATCAATCCCTTCTGAACCATTCCAGTTAGCAAATAAATAAATAAGTAAATAAAAAAAATAACATAAAATAAACAGAATCAGGGACCCTTACAATGATTAAGAAAGGCATGGACCCCAACAGAATTAACAGAAATGGCATACTCAGAGAAGGATTACAAAAGGCAGAGCATCCAACACAGAAATAACATACACTGGTGAGTGTCTTCCCATGTACAATTAGCAGCACAGGGTCTGGAGGGGCTGAGTGTAGGGAGATAGGCTTGGATGGTTGATGTCAGCTCAACCATCCTGGAATGAGAGAGGTGGCTATAACAACCACATTGGCAATACATGTTGGTGAGAGGCTACCAGTGGAAGAGGACAGATGTGCTGTTGGAAATTATGTGAGGGCTGCTGAGTTGGAGAGCTAGACTGTGGGGGAAAAAGAACATTTCCTCTTTCTCCAGGCAGCCACAGCATGTCTGCATACTGGGGAAAGGTTAGGTGGGATAGGGCAGGGACCTGTACTGAGCCAGTATCCAAACAACTCATTGATGTCCAACTTTCACCTTTCATGGGAAAATGAGTTGGCAAGGTCACTCAGACAGGATAAAATAGACCACAGGGCTCTTATCCAGATCACGGAGTGTATGTCTCCTGCCCCTGGAAAGAATGAACAGGCTGATGGGGCACAAGAATTAATGCCAATGGGCAAGTCCTATAGGGGACTAAAAATATGCAAGTACGTAAATAAATAAAAAAATGAGATTCAAGGATCAATGCATTATTAATAAAATCAGAGAGCCATCAGGATATTTAGAAGGGATCAGAGAATGAATAAATATTAAGAGCAAAGGTTTTGGTAAATCTCACATTTCCACATACCCAAACCATTAACTAGACTGAAAGATAAACACTGGTTGAAGTGGGATGCAAAACACCACATCCCTCCGTAAAAAATAGGGTTCATCCCATCTACCACATAATCACACATTTCACCATTTTTGGGTAAGTTATAAAAAATTACAGTAAAATCTGCCTGATAAACAGTACAGTTGTGTAAGTAAACTTAGCATAACAGTGATATTCTAATAGATCACCTTTATGCTAACCAAAGCTATACGGGTTATATCCCTGCCTAGAATATGATCACTGGCCTGCTTTCAAAGCTTTAGGATCCTTCCACAATTTCAGATGGCCACTGGCACGAGCAGAGTCATAAAAAAGGCAGACTGGGTGAAAAAATGCTTCAGAACTTTCTTACCTCAAGACCAGAAGCTATAGCCATTAAAGGAAAAATGTTAGGGCTGGAATAATCAAACAAAAAAAAAAAAACAATGTAACTGTGGCAATCAATCCAACCAGAACCCCCTTCTTCCCACTTTTGCACATGGGATAAGGGTGTCACATCAACAGTGACCATTATCTACAGCCAATGTTCACACCACTGGGTGACTAGCCACTATGGCAATATATACATAAAAAAGCATTTAAGGAGTCAGGAGAGAAGAAACAGCTATTGCAACAGTGAGCTATTAGATCATCTACTGTTACAGTAAGTTTACTTACACAGCTGTACTATGTTCAACATTTAGATCATTGTTGCAATAACTTCAGCAACATGGGTAGATTACCACAGCTTACAAACAGGAGGAAGGAATTCATTCAACCAGGAGGCCATTTAGAATCATCTAATCAAAGCCTGTTCTGGACCCGGAAAAGGAATCCAGTTTGTAATGATTTGTAAAGGAATGGATAGAGGACCAAACAGCTGTTTCTGCAATACTTCTGGATTCCATCCCTTTCCAAAATGCCAAAGATGAAGCTAAAGCCCTGGTTAAATGGGCCCTAACTTTACCTGGAAATAGCTTGTTAAGGTGAACATTGCAGAAAGAAATAGCAAGTGCCACCCATCTGGAAGTTGCATGCTTTGACAGTGGTTGTCCTTTTTAATTATCCACATAAGATAAAAACAGCTGATTGACTTTCATGAAGGGTTTAGTTCTGCCAATTAGCATCTGAGTTGAGAGTGAGTATGTAGGATTTGTTATCCCTTGTTTTTACGTTCTGGAAAGAATACAGGGAGATTAATAGTCTGGCTAACATAATAAAACCACTTTAGGCATAAAATAAGAATTAGTTCTCAAAGAAATCCTGTCCTTGTGGAAATTGAGGTAGGGTTGACTTACCATAAGAGCCTGTAATTCAGACTCTCGTTGCAGATATCTGAGCAAAAAGCAGCAAAGTTTTCATTAAGAACCTCATACCAGCCTGATGGCTCTAAGTGTTAACTTTTCAAGCATAAAATTAAGATCTCAAGGGCAGCCACCTGTATTCCAGGTAAAAGGATGTGTAAAAAAACCCATTCAATAACCACTTGACTTCAGGACAGGAAGAAAGGGAAAATCCTAGGGCAGACACAGATACAACTGAAAGATGAACCTTGATACACAAATAAGAGAGGCCAGAGGCACAAGATAACAACTCATGCAAATAATCAAGAACCAGAGGTAACTGGGCCTTGAAAGGGTTAGAAATTGGCAAAATAGAGAAAATTGTTTCCATTTACACACACCTGATTTTCTATTCATGTTGGTACAAATTATGTCATCCACAAGGATTCTCTAACTGTTAGTAGGGAACTGAGCCTTTTTAGACAGTATAGCTTGTACTGGTGTTAGGACATATTTTTCACAAAACTCCTACAGAAAGGATAGTCAGGTCACTGTGACTGAAAATATTTTTAGGGTAAATACCTACATGGAAAAAAATGTCTTGTTTTAAAAAATGGAAATATGTAGAGCATCCAAGCCTAGTTTTGGCCACACGTGTTCAAACAGGATGGTGTCCGTTTGTTAAGATCAGGAAAAATAATTTTTTCAGCAGATATTTTGCAATATTTGACAAACACTAGACAGGATTTTTGCCAGGTCAAAAAATTAACAGTTCACAGCAACATTTGAAGCATCTCTAATGGTTGTTAATGCTAGGAGCATTTATAAAAACGTTTTTTTTTTATTGGAAAATTTGCTACATTCCCACAGGATTGATGTTATTGTTTGTGAAACGTAGTTAAAGAACAATGACTGGAAAACAGTTCTGTCAGGGTATAAATGTTTTTAACAGACATTCTAACAAAAAAATCAGGTGGAGGTGTTATGATAAGGATTAAGGATAATTATGAGACCTGAGATTATTACATGTTCAATAATACCAATACTACAGACTGTGTAACTGTGACAATAAAGACAACCCTGGAACATATAACAATTGTTAAAGTGCATAGACCACCAATGTCAAGTGCAGGTCACCTAGAGGAATTCATACATTTCTTGCATAAAACACAGGAGGGAAGAATAATATTAGTTGTGGACATAAATTTACCACAAACAGACTGGAATAATATTGATTCAACAACGTTAGTAAGGAAATTATTTACAACATATATTCAGGGGAAAGAATACACTAGACATTGTTTATGTTCCTAAAGAAATTACTGCTACTTCAAGTCAAGTTTTACTACCATTGATGTGCAGTGATCATGGGGGTTACAAAGGTTAATTTGTTGCTAGATAATTCTGACAAATTGAAATTTAAACCAATGCACAGAAGTTTAACTACAGATTATATGGAAGCAAAACAGTCAATATGTAAAACTAACTGGAATTAAGTGTTCATTGGAAAAACTCCAGATGGTATGTGGAAAGTTTTGAAAGATAAGTTGTTTAAGTGCAAAAAATCAAAAAAAATGTTTAACATCAGGCTCTAGGCATCCAACATCAGGGGGATATACTTACATAAGAACAATATATCTGATTAAGGTGAGAGACAAAAAATATAAGAAATGGGAGATCGAACTACAACTTTGAAAACTGAAACAAACAAGTTGGAAAAACTGATAAAGCATAGTGTGAGACAAGATCAAGAAAAATTATATAAATATATTGAGCATAATAGGAAACCTTTTTACAGATACAGTAGATGTGGAAGGAGCAAAGACACACAAATTGATAAACTGTGTGCAGATTCTAAAATTTATTCTCAGACACAACTGATTATACAGTGGATATAAAAAGTGTACACACCCCTGTTAAAATGTCAATTTTTTGTGATAGAGAAAAATGAAACCACAATAAATCATTTCAAAACTGTTCCCACCTTTAATGTAACCTCTAACCTGTACAATTCAATTGAAAAACAAACAAATCAGTTAGGGGAAAAATATAAAAAATAAAAAACATACAATAAGCTGGTTGCATAAGTGTGCACACCCTTAAACTAATACTTTGTTGAAGCACCTTTTGATTAAATTACAGCATTCAGTCTTCTTGGGTAGGAGTCTATCAGCATAGCACATCTTGACTTGGCAATATTTGCCCATTCTTCCTTGCAAAAGTACTTCACATCTGTCAGATTGTGAGGGCATCTCTTGTGCACAGCCTCTCTTTAGGTCACCCCACAGATTTTCTATTGGATTTAGGTCTGGGCTCTGTCTAGGCCATTCCAAAACTTTAATTTTCTTCTGGTGAAGCCATTCTTTTGTTAATTTGGATGTATGTTTGCGGTCATTGTCATACTGAAAGGTGAAATTCCTTTTCATCTTCAGTTTTCTAGCAGACACGTGAAGGTTTTGGGCCAAAAGTGACTGGTATTTAGAACTGTTCATAATTCCCTCCACCTTGACTAAAGCCTCAGTTCCAGCTGAAGAAAAGCAACTGCAAAGCATGATACCGCCACTACCATGCTTCACTGTTGGGATGGTATTCTTTTGGTGATACAAAGTGTTGTTTTTGCACCAAATGTACCTTTTGGAATTGTGGCCAAAAAGTTCAACCTTGGTCTCATAAGACCATAACACATTTTACCCACATGCTTTTGGAAGATGATGTATTGTTTTGCAAATTTTAGCCGGCCCTGGATGTCTTTCTGTGTAAGAAAAGGCTCAAAGCTACTCCATAGGCCAAACATATGGAGAAGACAGGAGATTGTTGTTGCATGCAGTACACAACCAGTATTTGTCAGAAATTCCTGCAGCTCCTTCAGTGTAGCTGTAGGTCTCTTGGCAGCCTCCCTGACCAGTTTTTGTCTTGTCTTTTCATCAATTTTGGACGGACACCCAGTTCTTTGCAACATCACTGTTGTCCCATATTTTCGCCACTTTTTGATGACTGTCTTAACTGTGTTCCATGGTATATCCAATACTGTGGAAATTTTTTTGTACCCTTCTCCTGACCGATACCTTTCAACAAAGAGATCCTTTTGATGCTTTGTAAGCTCTCTGCGAACCATGGCTTTTGCTGTAGCAGGCAACTGAGTAAATGACAGGAAAATCCTACTAGGACAGATGAACTTTATTTGGAGTTAATCAGAGTCTCTTTAATTGATGGCAGATGTGTACCCAAGAAGACTGAATGCTGTAATTAAAGCAAAAGGTGATTCAACAAAGTATTAGTTTAAGGGTGTGCACACTTATGCAACCAGCTTATTGTACATTTTTTATTTTTTATATTTTCCCCTAGCATATTTGTTTGTTTTTCAATTGAATTGTACAGGTTATAGGTCACATTAAACATGGTTGAAATTATTTATTGTGGTCTCATTTTTTTATATCACAAAAACCTGGCATTTTAACAGGGGTGTGTACACTTGTTATATCCACTGTAGATATATTTGCAAAATCTTATGCAAAACTGCTTGGCTCCACAAAAGGGGTGATAAGTTGTCTTAGTGACATCCAGGTTACCCAAGATACTGGAATCAAATTAGATTATACTGAAAAAGAACTGTGCAAACTGGATCCAAACAAAGTGCAGGGAGGAGACGGAATTAGTAACAATGACCTGAGAACACTTCAGCAAGAACTTACCATTATATCTATTATTCACTACATTATATAAATATGGGGAGATTCCTCAAAATTGGAGACATGCCCTTGTTAAACCTCTCTTTAAGGGAAAGAGAAGTAGAACAAACACAGAGTCATATAGACCCTCAAGTCTACTTTCATGTTGTGGAAAAATAATGGAGAAGGTAATATTGAATAAGTTACTGTCAGAACTAGACAGGTTGGGACTTGAAACCATATATCAGCATCCATATGTTGAAAGCAGATCTATTACCACCTGTAACATGATGTTTTATAACAATATAACAACACCTATGAAAGACAAATTGTGCTGTGATGTAATTTATATAGATTTAACTTCAGCATTTGACAGGGTCATACACAAAACACTGATCAATAAATTAGTACAGCTAGGCACTGATGTACTCTTGATAAGATGGATAGCTGCATGGCTTAGAAATAGGACGTGGCAAGTATCATACAGCAACTGGACAGGTGAAATCCTTGGTTACAGTCAGGGTGTTCCACAAGGCTCTGTTCTAGGCCCCTACTTGTTCAGATTGTACCTTTCAGACCTAACTTTTTCAGCTGAGGTGTTCTATAGTCTATATGCAGACGACCTGAAAATGGGTAAACTGATTACATGTGTTACAGATAAGGCATGTCTGCAAAATAACTTAACCAAATTGACCATTTGGGCACCGGAGAATAACATGCTGATAAATACAACAAAAGCTAAGCATATGAGATGTGGGAGACATAAATTGAAAGGTGCATATTTAATACAGCACACAGTGATTGAAACTGTAGACTTATTTGAGGACCTGGGTATATTCAGCTATGAGTTTTTCTAATCATATCAACCAATTGGTTAATAATAGTTATAGAACTATAGGTTGTATAAAAGGATTTATAAAGTCTAGGAAATCAAAAATAATGAAGTAATTGTTTGTTAGTTACATTAGACCAAAACTTGAGTATAGAATAACAATATGGAAACCCTATAAGAAAACAAGCATGAGTAAACTGGAAAGAGTAAAGCAGAAATATACCAAGGGCACCCATGGATGTGAAAATTTAAGTTATTATGAAAGACAAAAATATCTGAAATTGTACAGTGTGTCTTACAGACATCTAATAGGATCATTTATTCAGATATATAGGGCATTTAGAGACAACTACCTCTGGAAATGTTTGGGGTTATCAAAAAGTACTAGAGAATCATCAGACAACCTTTGTAGAAGATTCAATAGGAATGAGAAGGGTACTAACTGGTTCTCTGACAGAGTAGTTGATGAATGGAACAGACTACCAAATTATATTAAAGCAAGTACTAGTTTAGATATTTTTAAGAACAGCCTGGACACTTATTATGGGAAGAAGTGTTTTGATATATTGGCAAGCTAGACCGGGATTAATGCCCATGCCTGACATATTTGTATGTATGTATGTAACAGCAGTTTTTTCATCTCCATTAACACCTGCTGCACATACTTAGAAAAAGTGTGTCTAAAAGGTATTAAAACTCTTTAGCATTCAGGCAATAAGTTGAAGTGTTTCCAGGAGGGGGTGGATCAAACAACCCCTGTATCAGGCAATAAGTTGAAGTGTTTCCAGGAGGGGGTGGATCAAACAACCCCTGTATTGTGTAAATCCAGTCTGTGATAAAGCTTGGGGTAATTGGCCTTGGCCAATTTCAGAAGAAGAGAGAACCACTGTTGCTCGAGTCAAAAGGGAGTCATCACCGCAGTCTTTGGATATTCCTCCCAGATCTTAAGAACTACTCCAGATATCAGTCAAAAGGGAGGAAATGTATAAAGAAAGATTCCTACCCAAGGGAATGAGAATGCAAATATCTATCTTCCAGGCCCGTTTTCAAGGAATACTTCAGCAGAATTTCTTTCACTGTCTGTTTTGAAAGGAGGCAAACAGATCTATTTTAGGTGTTCCCCAGAGATGGATCAATTCCTGGAAGACTGCAGGCTGTAATTTCCATTTGTCAGGGTCTGTCCTGATCCTGCACAGCTTGTCTACTGAAATGTTTTGCTCTGACAGAATGTATGAAGCTTTAAGAGTCAGTCTTTCCTGAGCTGATAACTCTAAGGCAATCACAACAAGTCTGCAAAAGGGATAAGATCTGGTACCCCCTTGTTTATGTACCATATCACTGTGGTGTTGTCTGTGATAACTTGCAGAGGTCCCGGAAACCACAGGTGATTTAAGACTTTTAGAGCAATGATAACTGCCAAAATTTCTTTGACATTTATGTGCTTTTGTCTTCTGTCCTTGGAGTTGAACAGACATTGCACTTTCATCCCTTTTGAAACTGGTCCCCAGAGATTTAATGGAAGAAAGTGATGCTCGATATTCATTTGTTTCCTGTATTTTTTGGTCTTTTTATTCTTGGCATGTCAGACTCAGAGTTGCAAGTCTCAACATTTCAGTAGGGAACCCATCAAACAGGATAACAGAATTAGGGTACTTACAACATATCAAAAGCAATCATGAAGATGTGCTTCTCAAGTGTCACCCAATATAATACAACAGTCATGCTTACTTTAATTCATTTTTCAGTACACAAGAAATATTTGAAATTTAAGAAGAAATATTACTACCAGTTTTTGAGTTCTTACCAATCATTGTTAAACAATGAACATATTTATTACACAGAATGTTTTAATAACATTAAAAAAATTATACCTGGTCTAGTTAAAAGCCTTTAGAGCAGATGGAACCCAGAAACCAGAGTTTGCCGGTGCCTAAAGCTAACTTATGGAAGGGATCAGTTAACACAAAATAAGAACTACAGCCATGAGTGGGGGGTGGGAAGACATTGGTTTGGGTGGCACATAGTTATAAGGAAAGACTAGGTGAGGGACTGCACATTCCTAAACTGTAAAGCAATAGGGTTAACAATGTCCATCTTAGCTCACCCTCATAAAAGAAGGGCACTGTAAAGTTTTCAATGTGTGAGCACTTTATTAACATTACGTTAGTGATCCATTAACCCCAAGGGGGGGGGGGGGTTGCAGTGTGGGTGGAGAAAGAGTTTCTTGCTTTTCAGGTTTCCACCTTCTCCACCAAGAGGTAATTAAGGGACAGAATAAGTTGTCATGCTCACTCAGAATGGAATGCAGAATTTGAAAGGGTAAAAGGGTGGGGGAAGTGCATTACAGCTGGTCCTACCCCTAAAATGACTGTCATCAAGATGGATGTATGCCAATGTAAGCTTGTGCACCTTTGAAAGACTGTATGCCAGCCCAAGATGCACATGTTCGGAATGCATAACGGGACTGCATACAGGTTCATAGGTTGTTACTAGGCATGCAGTCCAGTACATCACTGAGAATCCTAGCCCAATTTTTATAATTGTCGTAAAGCACTGTCTGGTAAAGTGACTTATTCAAAATCATACAGTAGGTAAATGAAGCCTGGCAGAATAAATCCCTGGGTCACTGGGCCACAGGAAGCAATTTCTTAACAATTTGGAACCTTAACTCCGTGCAATAACTGCCAGACAAAACTCATTTGTCAGAGGTAGGTCATGAATCCACACTTTCAGGGGAGATGGCAGCCTGAACACAGTGCTTCAGAGCACTCAGCCATTCTGTCAAACATAATTTTAGAGGACTTAATATGTCTGCTGTGGGAATTCACTATATCTTATAAACAGATACACTTTAGATGCTTGACTTGAAGGAGTTCATCTAGAATTGGTCTAAAACTATAAGCTTTCTTGGAAACTGCAGACAGACAAACAAAATCAAAGCTGTCTTCAGCTACAGGCACTAACTCAACTTCTGACTTTTACAATAAATTAAGCCTACGGTAATAAATTTGGAGAAATCTGTTCTTCTCTCAGTGGAGGGCTGAGGGTGCAATAACTCTGCAGTGGGGCTGAAACTTTATGATATCCCAACATCTACAGGTCCTCACTGATATCTTTTTGAGATGATCTCAATGCAAGAAAACATCTTCCCACCATTTTTACCAAGGGTGCAGCTTCAAAAGGGCAGAATTAAGCCTACTGAGGAAGCTGATAATTGACTGAGTAGATGGAAACAGGGTAGAAAAGTAGTCTGGTGCCTGACAACAATGATAAGGTCACTCTTTAAGAAGGTCTAAAAACTGCTGCAGTGTCTTTGCAGGACAGACTACCCAGACAGAGGAAGATGGTGGAAGGGTAATAAGCATCTAATACGGAAAGCTTCCTCAAAGAACAACATACAATGAGTATGCACTTGCAGTTGCTTACCACAAAAACCTTCTGCAGTGGGTAGCTGTTCAGAGGAATCCAGAGTAGTGAAAATTAAGCTTTCCCTCAGTCATAGGTAGCCCTAGAGGCAAGGATTCAGAAGGGCGAGTCCTGAAGCATCGAGGTGCTAAAGGGGTCTAACTTCTGGAAACAAGGTCAATATAATAATGCTTGTTGAAGTTGTGAAAAGATTACCAAGAAGCCACAGCAGAAATGCTCATAATTGAGACATTTCTGAAGCAAATACTCAAAAGAATCCATATCTTTTAGCAGACAGCAGCAATTTCCAGCTAGCTTAATGTTGGCAAAACACACTGTGATCAACAATTCAGCAATCCACTTAGAAGGGTTTGTTTATCCACTGTAACCCAACCCCCTCTGTAGCAAAGAAAAATTCTCTTTCCGAATTCATGCACTCACTTCAGCTATTCCACAGCTTATAAACAAATGGACTGTCAAGATCAAGGGGATGTCATTGCCCACCTTTACTCTGCCCTCATTAGGCCAGTCATTGAATATAATGCCCCCTTTGGCATGTATCTGTCCAGACACATGCAACAACTGGAAAGTCCATAGAGAGACCATAATGAAAGGATACAAGGCCTAAACATGTCCTACATGGACTGACTCAAAGTCCTGTCGCTATACTCTGTATTCTAACGACTGCTAAAAGGTGACCTGTGTCTGGCATGCAAGGCATCCTGCAGCCAAATACTGATGGATTTACTACACACACCATCAAGTCAAATGGCATCAGAAACACTCAGTCTAGCGATCTAAACCTTTTCTGCAACAAAAACAGAATGGTTTACAGGATACAGGAATATCTCACACAGGATACCACTGCTCTGGCATAGACTCCCCATCCATATAAAATAAAGTTCATCCTTGTACATATTCAAGTGCAAATTGGATCTACAGATGGGAAACAGAAAATGTATCCCAGAACTGCCCCCATACTATTACTAATGGACAGAGGCAGCTTCTAAATATTTTATCCCATTCAAGGGTCCCCTCAAATTATCTATGGTATGATCCCAGTTATTCTCATTAGGTGCAATATGTAATTATCAACCATAGGTTGAGTACAGACATTCTCTAGCCAAATGGGATGTTAATTTGAGCACAATAAGGAAAACTGGGCTAGGCTTAAAATGGCTCACAGTGGCAGTTAGACTAGTAATTACCTATGAATCTATAAGAAAATCAAATAGAGTTGGTGGATAAATATGTAACAATTTCTTAGTAATGGCCTTTCTGGCATTTGCTAAAATGATCCATAATAATGAATAGTGGTGTGTTTTTTCACAACTAAAGGAATGTGATTATTGTAGAGAATCAAATTTCTAGAAATATAAAAATTATCTGACCATATAATTTGGGTAAAGTTTTCAATTACTTTCCAAAAATTAGAAAGCTTTGAGCAACTATAGATTACATGTTCCCACTCTGGTTTCATTTCTGAACTACATACATCTCCAACATTTAAAACTGTTCTTTTTGGTAATTTTATTCAATTTGTTTGGTGTAGAAAAGACTCTATGGATAATTTTCAATATGTAAATTTTCCAAATAGGATCTCTAGTGATTATGCCTATTGATTTAAGTGGCAAGTATTTATCCGATTCATTAAATAATTCATCTTCACTTTGAAATAAAAATTTCCAAAATGTGAGATTTAAATTAAAATTTGTATTCTAATAAAATATTAATAACAAGATATAATAAAATACATTTACTAATCTTATTATAATAACAAAATTTACATAAATATTGTATGAAATTAGATAAGTTTGTAGATTGTGAACTTCCTACTAAATTTAATTTTATTTGTAAGAACTATTATTAACTGTTAATCAATCTTCATTTTTTACTAAATTAAATTCCACTAGAACTTGATTAATTAACATAAATTGAGAGGCTTTAAAGAAATTATAGCCTCCAATAAGTCCTTTATACTTCAAAATATCAATTTTTGATATATGTGTTTCTTCTAATAAACTCTTAGATACACAAACAGGGGAAAAAGATATATCTATTTTTAATATCTAAATGTTTAAATATAAATTGTATGAAAGTTTTAACATAATATTAATACACCGAATCTCTGCTGGATTATAAATATTATACTGTAAAAATGTAAATATAATTATTCACATTTTATTATTAGTGATTCTAAGTGGATATTCTAACATCTTTAGTTTTGTTTTATTATTTATTAATGTCAAATGTAACTCTTTCCAATTAGCTTTATATAAGGGATCCAACCAATAAATTAACACTTCAAAGATTAAAGCCAAACAATAAGTTTCAATACCAGGAAAATTTAAACCTCCTTTATTCCAGTGCCTTAAATAATGAGTATAAGCAACACTGTTTTTTGGAAACTATAACAATTTAATGGTTTATCTTTAATTAATGTCAATTGAACTTTGCTAGGCATAAAAGGAGTAGATTGAATTAAGTATAGTAATTTAGTAAGCAGGACCATTAAAATAATATGTAATATATATTCTAAGAAGAAAAATATATTCCAATTAGTGATGAGAGTTATTTTATTTTATTAATGTTCTCATATTGTGATTCCTTTATATGTTCTACAGTATGTTGAATCAGTATTCCTAGACATTTTATCTTTTTTTAGGTTAAATAGTTCTAGCAACTTATAATTATTGACCCAGATGTAAACAGAAACTACAAGCAAATCAAAAATCCCTATAAAACAATTTAACCAGAAAATCAAGAAAGAATCTAAAAAGGTAAAATTGGAGGGAAGGTAAGTTTTATACAAAAAATTCCAATCTGAATAAAAAACAGGAATTAATAATGGTCCAGAATATGTATAAGGAAAACATAAAACATAGCTACGATAATTTTTGATAAATCAGGCCACAAGTTAACAGAAAAGGAGTTTGAGAAAGGTTCTGCATGTTACTGTTAGGTACCTAAAGGAAGGTCTGAAAAGGAACAAGGTGACAAAGGATATGGCAATCCTTGATGAAGACTCAAGCAGATGGAAACAAAAAGTTTTGGAACTCAAATGAAATATAGTAATCCTTTAAAAATAGTTCAGGTAGATTTAGGCCAACAGGAAGTCCACTGACCCAAGCCACTGAGAAGCATACCTCCCAAATGGCCAAATTTTTGTAGAATGTCCAGATTTTTGTATCATATGTTTGGTGTGTTCTTAAAAAATGTAGTTTTCTGGCAAAACACTGAGGAATGAAATAACATAATTACTAACTAATGATATCCAGTTGAGTTTCAGACTTCATATCATTCAGAAAATATACACCAACATAAAAACTGCTTTTCTAGCAGGTTTCTAATTTTTTAAAACAAATATTTAAAATTTAATGAGGATTTTGGGCCTTTGCCCCCCCCCCCCCCCACACACACACACACATTATTTTGGCTTTGTCCAGATTTCTTGTTCTTAGAGATTGAGAAGTATGCTAACAAAGCAAAGTACTGAAAATTTGTTAGCACTGTGCGATAGAAAATAACATACATAAAAACTGATATCAGCTGTCATAACAGAATCTGTACAGGGTGTTCTAGGAAAACTGGGTATTCTTTAAACAAATAAGCTGCTAACAAGTCTTTAGGATCCAAACACCAAGCAGATACATGGAAGCTGTCTGTCATTCCTTTAACCATTTTTAAATCCTTCACTTGATAACTAACTGCAAACTGGCAAACATGAATTAAGTATACAGAAATACGAATCAGAAACCTCTTCAAACAACTGGTTTGCTGAAAGTACTGGCAATTCATCTCCTACCACAAACAAATGATGAAAGAGAAAGCTCAAGGGCTACTTCCAGAATCCAACTCTTTCCAAAATCCAGTGATGAAGCCAAGGAGTACAGTGGACTTTGGCCTTGCCTGGAATAGTTTTGCTATGGTGAGTATGACAAAAGACAACCATTTAGAAATAGTCTGGTTTGAAACAGGTTGTCCCTTCTTGCTTTCACAAGAAATTAACAATTGATCTGAAGATCTGAAAGATTTAGTTCTGTCAAGATAGTACTCGAGTTGCCTGTGGACATCGAAGGTGCAGAGTGTCCTTTCTCCCTCATTTTTAGGTTCAGGAAAGAAAATGGAGATATGGATATTTTGGCTTAAAGTACTCTTGGATACCACTTTAGGCATAAAAGAAGGATTAGTTCTCAAAGAAACACTGTCTGGGTGGAAAAATGAGAGCCGATTTAGCATAAGAGCTTGCAACTCAAGATATCCTTCTTCCAAAGGTCAGAGCAATCAGTAAAACTGTTTTCCATCTTAAGAACCTCAAGTCAGCCAGGTTAGCTGGTTCAAATGGAGCAAGAGAGTTAGCTTCTCTAACAAAAAATTAAGATGCTGGGGGGGGGGGGGGGTCCAACTGTTTTCTTGGAAACCTCTTATGCAAAACTCTTTTCAAAAACAGATGCACTGAAAGAGAAGGATCCATGGGCAGATATGCTGAAATTGTTAATAAATTAACCTTGATTGAAGAATAAGAAGCACCATAGAATAGTAACTTGCACAAACATTGTAAACGCATTGAACAACTAGCCCTGAATGGGTGCTGGTTATGTTGTCAACACGGACTAGAAAACTTTTTCCTTTTGCTAATATATGATTTTCTAGTACCAGGCTTTCTTGCCTCCATTAGTACTTGCTGCATGTCCTCAGTAAACAGGTGCCTAAAAGGAATTAAGCCCTATCTTCCAGACAGTCAGCTAAAGTGGAATGATGCTGGGGTGAATCAAACACCCCTGCTCTTGTCGGAGTAGATCCAGTCTGTGAGAAAGCTTGTTGAAATTGCCCCTGGCCATTTCCAAAAGAAGTGTGAACCATGGATCAAATATTGGAAGACTCCCTGATCTGGTTTCCAGTCACGAGGCTCTGCCCTGGTCCTGCTCAGCTTGTCTGCCACACAGTTTTGCTATTAACAGAATGTAGGATGCCTGTGGAATGAGACTGTGCTGTGAAGATATATCCTAAGTTAACATGGCTTATCTGCAAAACAGTATGACCTGGTTCCCCCCTTTCCATTTCTTCTTGAACATTTGTTTACCTCTATGTTATTGAGACTGTTTATTGGGTATCTTGATCAGGACCAGCGGCTCTTTGATATTTATGTTCATGTGTCTGTTCTTGGTGGCTCACACACCCTGCACTTTTATCCCTCCTGAAAATGCTACCTACCAAACCCTGTGGTGTCTTTGGTGACTGACTGCTTTGGAAATGGGATGGGATGGAGAAGATGAGGCCTGGATTTAAGGATATCTGTTGTCTCCATCAAATGATTTCTCTTCTGACAAACTACAAGAATGGGATTTGAAAAGACAAAGGATGGTGGTGCTGGACAACATAGACTTCAGATAACACTGTATCTTTCTCTTGCGGAGACTTGCCAGGGGTATCATGAGAATCACAGAAGCCATGAAACCCAAAATCCTGAGATATTCCCTCTTGGCGACCAAAGTTTGAGTGGAAAACCATAGAAATATATTTAGATATAGATCTATTTTACCTGTGGAAGAAAAGCTGAGACCATTCACCCATGAGAGAGTGAGAGATTCTGCACATTTTTATAAAAACTCTGCAAAAACAAGAAAAATGCCTAAATGTGGAACAATGTTCATATATAATTGGAGCTAGACACTTTGTGAACACTCATGTTGCAGTGGATAGTCCAAAGGGTAAGGCAGAGAACTGATAATGTGATCCAGACACACAAAACCTTAAAACATGTCTGAAGTATGGATGAACATGGATGTGATGACAAGGATTTTTAAGTCTAGTGTTACCAGGAATCTTGGAAGAGAAAAAAAGAAGTAAGAGGCTGTAAAATGGCATAATTTTGAATTTGGGCATTATCACAAACTGGTTTAGGAAATAAAGAAAGATCCAGAATTGGTCTCCCAAACATTTTCTGTCTTTGGCACTAAGAACATCCTTAAATAAAAACCCTTCCTCACATGGAAAGGAGGAAGTTATCTATCACTCCTTGGGATAGTATAAGATGAAGGACCAGTGGAAACAAGAGAGTCTGATATGGAGGATGAGGAATCACCCCGTGCAAATGAGGAATTTCCTTCCATTGCCATCTGTAACACTGATGAATTATCTTCAGAACCCATTTGTCTGAAACTACCTGCTGCCTATGAGAAAAGTGGAGCTTCAGACTTTCTGGAAGAAAAATGGGCCATGGTGGGAGGGGGTCACAAGATCTCTTGAGTAGTCATTCAGACTTGTTGAATTGTCCTTGGTTCTGGGTGGTCTGAGGCTTCTTTCGAAAATCATTTGCTTTTCTTCTTAAATGTCTGTTTTCTTGTACTTTGTTGAGACTGTTTATTCTTTTTTTTTGCTAAAACTGGATGAGGAATTAAGAGAATCTCTTAAAAAATTTGGAAAAGGAGGGCTGGAAAAAATCTTAGAGATTTCCTGGATAACCTTAGCCCTTTCATCATGTTTCTTGATTACCATTGAAGCAGAATGGCCAGTAACTAAATCTCTACCCAAAGTGGAATTTAAAATCTCATTTTTATTATCTGGGATGTTCTGAGAATGTAACCTTGCAAACTGCCTCAAAACAGTACCAATACCCATAGCCCTGGAAGAAGTATCAGTAGAGTCTAACATGCACACCATAAACAATATGTAGTGACTGTACAATAGAAAAAAAATTATTTAGAGCAGACTTTTCCTCACAAGAAGAAAATAGAAGTTATGCACTCACCTTAACTATGCATCTGTGTTGTCTGTTTTCATTCTTCCTTAACGAGTGGGTCTTGGATCTGACTCGGCTGCTTTTCTTTAGAGTCTAGTTTCTGTCTTTCGAGCTCCTCCCTTTACCATAATGCCCCTAACTACTGCATTACTTTAGATTGAGTTTGCTGCTATTATACAACCATCTAAAGATAAGACATAATAATAATAATAATAATAATAATAATAATAATAATAATAATAATACAGAAAAATAGTATAGTTAAAGAACAGGGGCTCAAAACAGGAACTGTGGTTCCTAACAAGAAACTTCATCTTGTCATTCCCAAATACATGGTTGGGGAAAGGTGGGGGGGATGAGGAAGAATGAAAACAGACAACACAGATGCATAGTTATGTTGAATACATACATAACTTTTATATCTGATGCTGTCATTTTCATTCATTCCTCAATGAATGGGACAGAGTCCCTAGCTATGGAAACCTTTGGTGGCTTTCATGGAAGGATGTTCTACAGAACCACAAACCGAATGCAGCCCTTTTCCAATAGATGATATCCAACTTGTAAGGAGCAATAAATGTATGAGTATTAGACCACATGGTAGCTGCACAAATATCATTAATAGAGGCTCTGGCCCTAAAAGCAGCTGACGTAGCCATTCATCTAGTTGAGTGTGCTTTTGGATGTTTTGGCAAGGTTAAACCTCTCAAAGAATTAACATAGAAAATACAATCTGTTATCTGTTTGGCTAATGTAGTTTTGAATACAGTTTTTTCCCAATTTGTTATTAGAAAAGGAAACAAACAACTGATCAGTTTTTCTAAATTCTTTCATCCTATGAAAAGAGAAACAAAGTTGCCTATGTACATCTAAAAGATGAAGCATGTATTCTCCTTTCTTCTTAAATTTGGGAAAGAAAACTGCCAAGCTGATCACATGACTGATGTTTGTTTCAGAGGAAATTCTGGGTAAAAAGGAAGGATTAGTATATAAAGTAACTTTATCTTTATGGAAAATCGAATAAGGAAGTTTTGAAGAGAGTGCCTGGAGTTCAGAGACTCACCTAGCAGAAGTTAAAGCCACAAGAAAGACTGTTTTCCAAGAAAGAAATTTAAGATCTGACTCAGCTGAAGGTTCAGAGGGGATTGTATTAAACTCTGCAACACAACAGTAAGATCCCAAGGTGGAATGGGATCCTTTATTGGAGGCCTAAGTAAAAATAGTACCTTTAAGGAATGCTTTACATAACTTGGATGAGGCTAAAGGGGAAGCACTGTCTCCAAGGTAATAGTTGGAGATGGCTGCCAGCTGAACTTTGGTGGTGAGAAACTATCACCACCTTGAAAAACTGAAGCAAGAAATCTAAGAAAGCAGAGACTGGAATGGTGAAAGGATTAAACTCTCTCTGCTGTGACCAAAAACAGAATCTCTTCTATTTACTCTTATAAATCTTCCTTGTAGATGGTTTCTGAGATGAGAATAAAATTTGGTGAACAAGAGAGGAAAGCCTAGAATGTCATTGGAAGTAGTGAAACCATGCGGTCAATTTGTGACCTGTAATGTCTGGATGAGTCATCTCTGAGGGATGTGATAGTAGATCTGGAATGGGAGCCAGTGTCCTAGAGGAACATATTAGGTGAGACCATAGGAAGAGGACCCAAACCTTCTGAGGCCAAAAGGGAGCAAATGAGAATTACCTTGCTCTTCAACTGGAGTGCTTTCTGGAAATTTGGGGATTAGGTGTAGGAAAGTATAAGCATATAGGAGACCGGAAGGCCAAGCATGGACTAGAGTATCTATCGGTGACTGCCCCTAAGGGGGAATTATTGTTGAAGAGAGACGCAAGTAGGCCGCAGCAAGGTTGTCCCCATTTGTGGAAGATCATTTTTGCGACTGTGTGACTGAGAGACCACTTGTGAGGCATCAGGATAGTCCTGCTGAGTTTGTCAGCTAGAACGCTGGATTTCCGCGGTATGTGCATTGCTACAAGAAAGAGGTTGGAGAAGATCACCCATTGCCAGACTATCACTGCTTCTTGGCAAAGGGGGTAGGATCTGGTTTCCCCTTGTCTGTTGATGTACCACACCACTGACATGTCTGTTTGGACAGCAATTGTCCATAGAGGAAGAGAGCTCTGAAAGGCCTGCAATGCTAAGAGGACCACTGTCATCTCAAAGACATTTATGTGCAAAATGGTATCTTCTGGGGACCACGTGCCTTGAACAGTCCATCCTAAGAAATACCCCTCCCACCCCAGTTGGGAGGCATCTATGGTCAATGTGGCATTTGGGGGTGAAAAGACAAAGGAATATCCCTGAGAAAATTCATCAGATTGAATCCACCACATTGGGAGTCTCTGCAAACTTGAGACAGTTTCATAGGATGCTGTAGAAGTTGTCGAAGAATGGACCATTGTACTGCCAGTCTCCATTGGAGAATTCACATTTGAAGACAAGTGGTAGGTATCGAGGTAACTGCTGCAGCCATCGACCCAGAGCTTGAAGAACCGTTGCTGCTGGGGGAGAGTTTTGAGAAAGAATCTGTCTGGCATGCAATCTCAATGTAAAAATTCTGTTTTGTGGCAAAACAGCAAGATGATTGTCTGTATCTAGGCAAGCCCCTATAAATTCCAAGACTTGCACTGGTTGAAGATGGGACTTTGAAAGACTGATCATGATCCCCAGGAAATGAGATAATTGAAGTAAGCAATTCCTGGCTTTTACTATGAGATGCCTGGTTGGTGCGGTGAGAAGCCAGTCATTCAGATAAGGAAACACTCTGAATCCATGCAGTCTGAGATGAGCTGCTACCACTGCCATGCATTTAGTGAACACCCTAGGGCTGCGGTAAGACCGAAGGGCAGGGCTCTGAACTGGTAGTGACTGGCTCCTAGACGGAAGCATAGGTATCTGAGAATGCCTGTTCATTTTAATGTGACAGTGCATCTCCTGAAAATCTAAAGAGCAAATCCGGTCATCCTTCTATAAATACAGCAGAGTGGACTGAACTGTGATCATCCAAAATTTGGAATTCTTTACAAACTGATTCAGACAAATGAGGTCCAAAACAGGTCTCAGGTCCCCTGTTTACTTTGGCACTAAAAAGAACCTTCAGTAAAATCTGGATCCTCTTTGGTCTGGTGGGACCTCTTGAATGATCCTTTTGTCTACCAGATTTTATATCTCAAGAGCTGCTAACTCCCACTGATTGGGTGGAAGATCAGGGAAACGTTTTCTTTTCATTGAGGGCAACTGTAAAAAGGAATGAAATATCCTCTGTATATGATCCTTTGCACCCATGTATCTTTTGTGATGGCTGTCCAGTGTTTTGGGTGGAAGAATAAGTACCCCTCAACTGGCTCCAGAAAAGAACAGTTGGGCAACCCTTCAGGAGCACTGAAAGTGTCTGAGAATGAATCTCTGAACCCTTGGGTTTTGTGGACTCCCTCTGCCACTTGGATGGTGTCTTCTATTATTATTATTTTCCTCTGCTTCTGGGACAAAAACATCTGCCTAAGTCTAGAAAAGGTCCTTGAAATTTACGGAACCACATCTTCTTACCATCATATTGATTCCTAGAAAAAGGTCTCTGTGGGATAGAAAATCAGATTCCTATGGCAGACAAGGTCTTTCCATCTTGCTCACTGCAGGATAGTGTCTTTAAAGGTGGGTCCAAACAAAGAGATCCATCAAAGGGAGCACTGATGAATGATGTTTTAAAGGGCTCCACAAAATCACACAATTGCATTCAGGCATGTCGCTTGATGGCTATGCCTGAACTTGCAGCCAGTAAAGAACCATCAGCTGCACAAGAGATTAGCCTCATGAATGCATTAGATATAGATTGTAGGGTGGCCAGTCAAGAGGAATAAGCTTTCTCTTCTTCTGTAAACATGGACCCAGGGATAGACTTAGAGAGTTCCTTAATTAAGTCCTTCTGTAACCTAGTGAAATGTGCCAGATAGTTAAACGACCATAAGGTAAAGGTTGCTGAGGCATAAACTGGCTTCCCATATCAGTACAATGCCCTAGATTCTCTATTAGGGGGTTGGACAGAGAAGCTCTGTTCAGCCAGCTCCTTCTTGGTGGCTGCTGCAACAACCATGGCATCTAAGGGATTCCTTTATTCCAAAAATGTCTATCTTTTTGTGTTCCAAGGATTTTATCTGGATGCTGAGGAATAGGTTTGATGGTATCCAGTTCCTTCCATACCCGGTGGGAGACAAGATCTATAAGATCATCCACCAGGGTAGTAACCCAAGATGTAGATGGGTGAGACCTGAAGGCTTCAAGTTCCTCCTGGGAAAAGCTTTCAGAGTGCCAAACACCTTTTTGGTGTAGGATTTCTAGAATGTCTTCAAAGTAGACATCTTCTGGTGGTGATCTTGGGGACTCTTCCTCTTCATCAAAATCTGTGTCTTCAGCTAAGAATTCCTGAGGTGAATCTAGGTGCCTCCAAGCAGCTAAGAGCTGAAACAACTCTTGGGTGACAGAAAGCCCTCTGCACCACTTCAAAAGCAGAGGAACCAGGAGAAACAGAGGCCAATCTAACTGCTGCTGATGCTCTTGGATCAGATATGACCAGGTCCTCCCTGATCCTCCACTCCAAAGGAGAAGTCAGAGCTGAGCTGTCTAGCAACGAGGCTCTGAGAGAAAGCAATGTCTCCTAAAGCTTTAGAGTCAAAAACATCTCCCCCCAGATCTGATGCCATTGCTTTGACTCTGACATTCGTCCTGCTCAAGGAGATTTGGTGCCGAACAGGTCAAGGAAGTTGCTGGAGTTGAAGATGATGGCATCTCTGGATCTGACACTTCAGCTCTTGGAGGTCTTGGATCTGAGGGCTCTGAAGCAGTAAGTTAGATTTGAGAAGGAGAAATGATAACATGTGAGGATAGTTTAAGGCTCACAGATCTGATGGGAGATGGAGACGGCAGACACCTCCAATCTTGATCTGTGTTCTGAAGAATTTTCTCATCATCCTATCCACCTCTGCTTCAGAAAGACTTTGGGAAGACATGACTGAAAAGGAAGTGGAAGGAGATCAAGATGACTTTCTTGGTGTTTCCTATAAGAAAGGAGATCTCAGTCTTGGTGACACTGGCTCTAGAAAAAAGCAAGGACTCCAGAGACAAGGACATGTGGAGGTTGAAGGAGCCAGAATCCTGGTCCAAATGCTTGGCTATCTTTGGTGGTGGCTCTGATGTTAGGGCAGTCTTAGGAGACTGGACAGGAGAGCACTTTCTATGTTCCATGGGCTCCATCAGTTTAGATTTTTGTGAGAGGGGGATTGAGTCCCTGAAGTTGAAACAGAAGATGAAGATGCAGAAGCAGGGATAAGGCCCTTAAGCACCAGCTTATTGCATTGGTCATTGACAGCTCTGACACTGAAATCAGTGCAAGGAGTGTCCAAACGAGAAGGGCCTAAACCATAAACACACCCCTGTGGGCATCATAGTTGGGAATCTTATGCCCACAGGAAGTACACTTCTTAAAGCCAGTAGACTTTTCAGCCATAACTATAAACTGTAAACTAAGGCCAAAAATACCAGTACAGTAAGAGAATATTTTAAGGAGATTTTTTTTTAAAGAGAGAATAAAAATAAAAAGCTATACCAACCATGGTAACTACACTACCTTATAAGAAGGTAACAGAGAACTACAACAGATGGTAAAAAGAGATACCAAAAGATGGTATATAAAAAGAATTACTACCAGGGTAAGAGAGGATGGCTGTAGAAAAAAATTATATGAAAGTTAAAAGAGATAATTTTAAAGTTTTTTACTCCCTAATATGAAGAAAACAACTGCAGAGCTTGAGAGAATGCAATCCCAACCAAATTGTTAAGAGTGGCAAACAATATCTGAGGTAATGCAGTGGTCGGGGGCATTTTGGGTAAAGGGAGAAGCTCAAGAGTCAGATCCTAGAATCTAGAGAAAAGCTTCTGAGTTGGATCTGAGACCTATTCATTGAGGAATGAATGAACATGACAACATCAGATTTACAGATAAAACATTCCTCATAATTTCAAAATTAGTCAGAAGAAACTTTAAACTCTGAGCCTGACAATTTAAAATTCTGAAAATCAAAGATGCAGAAATATACATTTTTTCCCCATCCTTATCTACAATTTTTCCCATCCTTATCAGAAAGAGTAGGATTGGAATTAACTAAGTGTTTAGCAGCCGAGGATCAACTAAAGCTATAACTGCTGGGTCAGGTTTGGGAAAAGTGTATAAAAACTTAAAAAACTGAGTTACTTTATACATCCTAGTGGCCTTTTTAGGTGCAGCTGTCTGACTATCAGGAAAATTGCAATGAGTAACCCACACATCCTCCGAAGCAGACAGAATGGGAGGAATGGATGTATGTTCTGGAAATAATTAACAAGTCATAATATTTTCTGAGAAAGTGAGAAACTTCAGTGCTCTCTCATAGAAAATGTTGGCATATTCTAAAATAGTCTCAGAAAATCAGAAATTGAGCTCTCCTTTGAGTCTGAATCAGAAATCTGAGGAGAAAACCCTGCATCTGTCCCTTCATCTTCCTTTTCAGATACACAATCTTGAATCTCTTCAGGAAAATAGGTATCCCTCTTTTTTGTTTTTTTTTTTAACCAAAAGTACTTTACAAGAAGGATCAATAGCCTGAATTAAACCCCGAGCCATACCAGTAAAGAACGCCTACCTAAGGAAATTTGAGAAGTATTAGCATGCTTAGTTTTCTGTTTCTTTTTTTTTTTCAAATATGCATTTTCCTCTTTTTTACACAAAAAAAAGAAATAAAATAGAAATATATAAGAACAAGATACATAAAATATCAGTTTGCAATAAACATACTAATATATACAGGACATATACCATCAGTGATCAGTTAATAATATGCAGAATTAGCTAACAGTTTAATTGTTCACATTTAATTGTTAGACAAATCTAATCAGAGCTATTTTAATCTTATTAGAATCTGTAATTGAAAGTTTCATCAAAATATTATAGCCTACCTAACTAAGTGTATCTTGTAATAACTATGTACACTATATACAGCTGATGCCACCTCTGATGTTCAGTATGTTTGCACTTCTTTGACCTTTCCCAATTTAAGATGAGTAAAAGTTATGCTAATGTTTATTTTCTTTTATTTTTCCCTATTTGTTTAGAGTAGTATTGGTGCTGTAGTCCCTTGTCTATAGACAGGTTTTACCTTAAGATTTCTATAAGTGTTTTCCAATATTTCTGATAATAGGATAATTTATTTTGGCTTCTTGTGATTAGTTTGCTGGCTAATATGTATTTCAGAGCCAGTCCTTTAAATCTGTCCCATGCAATTTTAGTTCTGTCTAGCCAATTTTCAGCTATGTCTGATTTCATCACTGCACACAATGTTACTATGATGTTTGTTTTCATGTGAAACATTGGTGGGGAATACGTGTAAAATTGCAATTTCTCATGACAGGGTAGATTTAGTGTATCCCTTTTTTCCTAATTTGGTTCTTCATGAACACCATAATTTATAAACATTCTTGCAGCTCCAGAAAATATGTAGGGTATCAGCTGCGCTGTTTGGACATGTGAGGCAAAAGGGAGAGAGAGAAGGATTAATTTTACTTAGAAACAGTGGTGTATGGTAGGCATTATTGTTAATCATAATTTGGGTATATATTAATTTTTTTAGAGGGGTTAATTTCAAGGTGAGTTCATTTGCAGCAGATTTTTGGTCAACAGTAATCTTGTTATTTTTTCCTTCCCAATATTTTGAGTATAGGAGCAAATCTTGGTATTTAATCCTTGTTATTAATTTATAGGTGTTTGATAGCATTTTGGATCTCAAAAGCAATAGTTAATAATTTGTTGGTACAGCTGCATACCTTGGTTGCTTATTTTGACATTTGTAGTAATTGTGTTGATCACGTACAGTATTTGCTTGATAACAGTGTTATAACTTTTATTTCTAATCTTTGCCTTATATTTTCGATTGAAAGGTTTTTGCCTTGGTAGAAGTCCCATACAGTGGTATTTTTAATTAATGGGCATTGATTCAGGTTTAGCATAGTGTTATTTCATCTAATATTAGGGTTTAAGTGTATTGATTGTCCTATTTACAAAATATCCTTAAGATTAAGGGAGGACAACAGCTTTTGAAATAGTAATGTATTTCTTATGTTTATGGGCTGGATTTTAAAATACCTTAATGTCTTGGAGTTTCGAAAGGATATTGCTTTAGGGTTTAAATTTGATGAAATCAGATGTTTAGAATATATTTTTATCCAGATTGGATACCATTCTTTGTTAGATGATTCGTTATTTGCTATTTGTATAATTTGACTAGCATTTATAATGTCATAGTATGTTTGAAAATCAGGTAATCCTAGGCCACCTTTCTGTTTGGGTAATGTTAATCAAGAGTATTTTAATCTGGTATTTTTAGGATGCCAAATAAATTTCCCTAGTAGTGTTTCAAGTTTGGAAAATAAGTTATTTGATATATATTGATTAATAGCGTTGAAGTGAAAAAGTAATATTGGGAAAATATTCATTTTAACAATAGCTGCCTTAGATAATTGAGCTAGGTTAAGATTTAACCACCATTTAGTGTTTTCTGTGATGTTAGCCCAAGTTTTAGACAGATTATTTTTAGTCAAATCAGATTGGGGGTGAGTGAACATGATGCCCAAATATTTGAGATTGTAGTTGACTTTTATTTCAGTTTCAGGGAAATAGAATTCCTTATGTCTTAAAGTATTCAAAGGGAATATGACTGACTTGTTTGGGTTAATGGCATAGTTAGATATTTTTGAAAAATTTTCAATGGAGTTTAAGATCTTGTTTAAATCAGTATTTGGGAATTCAAATTAAATATTAAGGTCATCAGCGAAAGCTGCATACTTTATTGGGATTTTAGAAACATTCATAAAGTGTGGTAAGTTCTTTGTGATATTTTAAGGAGGAGAGTTTCAATGTATATATTGAACAGGTATGGTGATAATGGGCATCCTTGCCTTGTACCTTTAATAATCTGAATAGGCTTTGATTGCTTTTTATTTATATATAGTGTTGTCATGGCACTACTGTATACGACCCTCACCATGTTTATATAGTCATCAGGGATGCTAAACGTTTTGAGTATCTTGAATAGAAAATCAAGGTTTACTCTGTCAAAAGCTTCAGATGCATCTACTGATAGTGCATAACTGGGGCATTTATCATTTGCTTTTAGCTTTCTGTTTCTTTTTGACAGGAAAATGAAACCAACCATGTTACTAATGGCACCAGCAGCTTCCCTGGAATGGGCACAGCATTCTGACATAACAAGGAAGCCTTTCCAGTTCCCTCTCCCTGCCCTGTTCCATCTCCTAGAACTGACAAGAGTGGCTCTCCCTTGCTCACTGAGGGGACCCCAACAGCTGCAGAGGATGTGATTAACCCCTGGTCCATAGTAGCTGTAGGTGCTACACCACAGGGATCCGTGGTAAAAGATGTGTGATCTGAGGCACAACAAATATCCACAGCAGAGTCACCCAGCTGTGGCTGAGGCAAAATGCTAGCCTGTTGTGGCAGCAAAGGCTGTTTGCTTAACTTTTTCTTTTTGTAGCTGGAAGAAGGACCAACTATGACGCTAGCAGTTCTTTTCCATCGTCAAGCTGAAAATGGTGCATCTTTCCCTGGAAAGACAAGCAGCAATGCTGTTAAAAAAAATTAAAAATCTTTAAAAGTCACTTTTTTCACAGGAAAAAAAAAACAAAGTAAAAAGAACTTTAAAACTTGCTATCCCCAAAAAGTAAAATGAACACAATTTCTCCACAGAAAAAAATGGTTTTCATTTACTTTAATCAACTTTTACACTGACAGTAAAAAAGACTTCTCCCATCTAAAAGAACACTACAGTCTTATGCCAGTCCATTAAAACACAAAGCTCCTAACTTTAAAATAAATGTCCTGAATATGAACATCATAAAACACAAACAATAATCAGAAAATGGAAAAGTTATTCCCCAAAGGGAACTTATCTGCCCAGCAAAGGAACAGCACAAGCCAACCTTTGATCCTCAAAAGCCTTGGAGGAGCATAGTCTTCGGCAGCAGTAAAGTTCTGAAGGGCTTGATGATCATAGTTGTCTTTCAGTCAGCTCAGCTCAAGCTGCCTGACAGTTTGGGCATGTAAAATGTGCCCTGATGCTTTGGAAGTTGGCTGGCTATTTCCTTGGCAGGATATAACCAATATAGCTAAGGCTACTGCAGCACTGTTCAACATGACAAACATTGACATTTATAAATTTCAGGAATTATGTCATCAATAGCTGGGCTTTGTTTGGTTTTAATTTTTCTTAATTTGATGTTTAGTCTCTGAAATACTTACATATTTACATAAACTATCTGCCTGTTGATTAGAAAGCTTTCTAATAATACTTTCACTGAATAAAATATATGCATTAAGTTCATTATTTTAAGGGAAATATTACTATAATTTAATTAAATTTACTGTACTGTGATCTAAATTCTTGAAGAATGTCTGAAACATCTGTTGAAGATTTGTTATCTGAAGATGTAATACCATGAGGTTGATTTAATCTTCATTATTTTTGACCTTTTAATTAAATTATGCATCCCTCTAGCATTATTGCAAAATAATTAAGTTAAATTTTCTCTGATGCAATGGCAGTGTTATGTTAACTATATCTGAGTGTTTTATCCCCTTTTTGAATTCTTTTAGTAGATTGTAATTTAGATTGCATTTCTAATAATTTTTTATTCCATTCATTTAATTTATTTTTACACAAACCCAACATTTTCCATAAACAAAAGATTTAAAGGCATCCCATAATATAATTTTATCAGTTTCATCATTATCATTTGTTAGTAAATAAAAATCTAATTCTTTTCAAACCAAGGCTGAAATTCTTTAAGCTTAATCAAGTAGTATTCTATTAAAAAGAAGTTATGTCTTACCGTAACGTTCCATCTGTGTTGTTGATTTTCATTCATTCATTACTGATGGGTTATCGGTTCCATCCTCGGAACCAAGCCGGCCAATATCAAGCTTGCATCAGCCAAAAACTCTCGAGCCAATGTTCTACCCAGAATGCTCTGCTCCCTGTTACCTCAGATTGAGTTTGCAAGTTGATAGATAAAAGGAGAGGCTGCTTCTGGTCATAACAGACCTACAAGAAAGGAGTACATGAGATCAACCAAGAACCTTCGGCTGGGGAATGGAGGGTGGGAAGTAATGAATGAATGAACGAAGATCAACAACACAGACGGAATGTTATGGTAAGATATAAGTTCTTTATCTGATGATGTTAATCTTCATTCATTCCTTACTGATGGGACAGAGTCCCCAGCTACCTGTATTCCTGGGTGGCCCTCATGGAAGGACATTCCTGAGCACCATGGAGCCAAAGGAAGCTCTACCTCTGGAGGTCAAGTCCAATTTATAATGAAGAATAAAGGTTTGAGGTTTGGCCCAAGTTGCAGCTGAGCAAATATCATTGAGGGAAGCCTTAGCATGGAAAGCTGCTGAAGTTGCCATAGATCTTGTAGAATGTGCTTTGACTCTATGAGACAAGGTGAGATTGTTTTTGTTGTAGATAAAGGTAATACAATTTCTCAACCATGAAGCCAATCTAACTTTTTATACAGGATGACCTTGTCTAGGTCCAGAAACAGTTGCTCTGATTTACGGGTAGATTTTGTTCTGTCCAGATAAAATCGTACTTGCCTATGAACATCCAAGGAGTGCAGGCAATACTCTCCCTTGTTAGAATGGTTAGGAAAGAACACTGGAAGGTCGATACATTGCTTGAAAGATCGCTCTGACACCACTTTTGGTAAAAAGGTAGAATTAGTTCTCAGTGATATCCTATCCTTATGGAAGATAAGATAGGGAGGTTTGATGCATAAGGCCTGAAGTTCTGACAATCGCCTGGCCGATGTGATAGCAATCAAAAACAACGTTTTCCAAGAGAGATATTTCACAACACATGCAGATGCAGGTTCAAAGGGGGGAGCTGTTAGAGCTTGCAGAACCAAAGCCAAATCCCAAGGTTGTACCGGTTCTCTAAAGGGAGGTTTTAGGTGGATAACCCCTTTCAAGAAACTCTTACAGAGTCTGTGTAACATAAGTGAAGAATCTTGAAGACCAATATGGAAATGTGAGATGGCAGCTAAATGTACATGGATAGTAGAGGCAGACACCCCACAGTGGAAAAGATGTGATAAGTAATCCAATACCACCGAGAGTGGGGCTGACAAGGGGTCTAATTGTTTATTTGCTGCCCATAGAGAAAACCTTTTCCATTTGTTAAGATACACTAGTCTGGTGGACGATTTATGAGATGCAATAAGAATATTGCACACAGGAGATGAGAGGTTTTCATGCCTGGCAATCATAGGAAGTGGAGAAACCAAGCTGTCAGCTTCAGGGTTGTTAGACCCTGCAGATGGGAGAGCAACGTTGGGGATGGATTGAGGATCCATGGTTGATCTAGCAGGTGAGGCCAGAGGAAGGGAAACCAGATTTATCAAGGCCAATATGGAGCAATGAGGATCACTTTGCTCTTCAACTGTCGTGCTTTCTTCAGAAACTGGGAGATGAGGGGAAGAGGAGGATAAGCATAAAGAAGACCCGAGGGCCAAGCGTGGACTAGATCATCCCTTGGTGACTGTCCCTGAGGGGGGATTAGGGGCAAAGTAGTTGCTGCAGTTGTAGTTGGTTGGGGAGGCAAACAGGTCGCAGCAAGGCTGGCCCCAGCGGTTGAAGATTTTTGCCACTATCAGAGGATTGTTAAGAGAGTATACTGCAGGGCTTCTTCCAGGAGACGCTTGGTGGGGGCATCTAGATATGAAAATGCCTGTAATCCTTGAAGTCACAAGTGAGCGATAACCACTGCCATGCATTTTTGAACACTCTGGGGGCTGTAGAGAGACCGAAGGGCAGGGTTCGAAATTGGTAGTGACTGGCTCCTATTCAGAAGTGGAGGTATCTTCTTGAGCATTTTTCCATTTTTATGTGGTAATACACATCTTGAAGATCTACAGAGCACATCCAATCATCTTCTTCCAGAAGAGGAAGGATAGACTGAACCGTGACCATCCAGAACTTCTCTGTTTTTACAAATTTGTTTAGTGTACTGAGATCCAGAATTGGTCTTCAGTCCCTCTTCTTTTTTGGCACTAAAAAGAACCTTGAGTAAAAACTGGATCCTATTTGGTCTGGGGGGACCGTCTGGATGACTCTTTTTTTTGTAGCAGCTTTTGGATTTCATGTGCTGCTGCTTCCCTTTGACTGGGTGGTATGTCGTGTAATACTCTTGATGAGATTGGGCAAAGATGGAAGCGGATGTGATAGCCTCTGGATATTATCCATTGTACCCATGAGTCGGTGGTTATATTTTGCCAGGAAGTGGGGTACAAGGAGAAACGACCCCTGACCGCTTCCAGAGGCGAGCAGTCAGGCAACACTTCAGGAGCGCTGATAGGGTTGGCCAGAGAAGGAATCTCTGGAACCCCGGTTTCACAGACCTCCTCTGCCCCAAAAGGGGCATCTTCCATTGAAGTTTCCCCCTCTGCCTCTAGGGGAGAACTCAGCACGTGCAGCTCGGAAAAAAAAACTGTAATTTCTTGTGCCACATCTTTCCGCTCCTCTGATTTCTGGAGAAGAATCGCTGAGGAGTGGAGTGCCTGATACCAATGGCAGACAGGGTCTTGCCATCTTTGTTCACACCTTGCCAGCATATCTTTGACTTTAGGGCCAAAAAAAAAGAAGAGGCCTCTATGGGGGCATTCATGAAGGAAGCCTTAAAGGAGTCTGCAAAGTCACAAAGGTGCATCCAGGCATGTCATCTGGTGATTATACCCGCGCCTGCCACTCTAGCCACCCCTTCCGTTGCGTGAGAAATAAAACACATGGAAGGGTTGGAAATGGACTCTAGGGTGGCTATCTGAGAACCCACATTATCACGGACCTCGTCAGAAACAGCTCCTGTCAAGGTTTCAGACAGCTGGTTGATAAGATCTCCCTGAAACCTGGTAAAATGTGCCAAATAATTCAAAGACCTTACGGCGAAGGTCGATGAAGCAAACACACGCGTCCCTAATTTTGTCAACCACCCGGGACTCCTTGTTGGGCAGAAGGACAGTTTGGCTCTCTTCTGCCAAATCCTTCTTAGTAGCAGCTGCCACCACCATAGTATCTACTGGAAGACCACATGACCAGTGAGGTTGCTAAGCAGGGGGCGAAAATATTTTATCTGGCCTCTTAGGTACCACTTCCATGGTATCAGGAGCCTTCCATGCATGCTGCACGATGAGCTGGATGAGCTCATCGGCAGGCGGGGTGACCTAGGAGGTAGGGGGCCGGGCAAGAAAAGCCTATAGGAATACAGATTCCTCAGAGGAAGGATTAGAGGACTTTCAGTCACCCCTCTAAGGATCTCGAGGATGTCACCAAAGGACACTTCAAATGGTGACAGTGGGGACTCTTCCCCATCATCAAAATCCATATCTTCAGTCAATAACTCCTCAGTGGAGTCCATGTGCTTCCTCTTATATGACGCTTTGTGGGGTACTTCCTCAGTGGGAGGTTCTGGGGAAGACTGCAAAGAGGGGGTCTCCTGAGGAGGAGAAACCTGAGGCTCTTGTGCCCAGTGTCTGGCAGTTGAGGCTTGTGACAGTTGCGGCACAGAGGGGGGGGGGGTCTCTGACATGTGAGCTTTGCCAGCAGAGGCAAGCGCCCTCTCCATGGCCTGGAAGGCTGGCCCGCCCAAGGAGGGATGGGAGCCCAGATCCGAGCACAACAACCTCGGAACTGGGGTCACACCCAGCCCTGACGAGCCCGCCCCCAGACCAGGAGTCCCAAGAGGACCGTGAACCATAAGAGAGAGAGGATCCCTGGAGGGTGTCAGAAAAAAATGGCGTGGAGCCAGGAATACCCTCAGCAATGGCAAAGCCACTGGTCTGAGAAGAGCCCGATGTCCAGTGCACAGAAGGCTACAAGGACGACTCTGGTTCCAAAGTGAGATCCACTATTGGAGTTGGAGGAAGGGAAGCTGCTGTCGGAGTAATAGGCTTCGAAACTTGAGTGGAAGTTGAAGGAGGAGTGTATGTTGGGGTTTGAGGAGATATACGTTCACCTGAATGAGGGAACATGGACTTCGACTGTTGGGAGAGACCTCTGGCCACAAGCAACTGGTCAAAAGTTGCAACACATCCTGTTCAGAAAGACTCTTGGTTGACCTCATGGAGAAAGCTGATGGCTATTCTGGCTTTTCCAGGAAAGGACTATATTGACTGGTAGCAAAAGGATCCAGTGAAGGAGAATATTTGGTCCTTGCTAATTCAATAGGTGAAGAGCCTGGAGCCGAGGATGTCTGCACCGAAGAAAACAGTGTGGAAATAGTCTGCGCCAACGATGCCAGCGCCATAGTAGATGAAGGTGTCTGCACCGTAAAGGCAAAAGTCTGCCCTGAAGGGTACGGTGCCATAGTGGAAAGTGTCCGCACCGGCAATAAGGATGGTGCCGAGAAGGACTGCACCGAAGCACATCAGTGCTGAAAATGTCTGCGCCATGGAGTTACAGAAGAGTCATACTTGGAGCCAAAGGTGACTGAACCTGTATTGACGGTGCCGTTAAGGGTTGCAACAGAGCTGTCAGAACTGTAGTAGTCTGCGCCGGTATCGATAAAGGAGACATGGCTGTAGTCAAAATCATTTGGGGAGGTGCCGAGCCTGGAGCCAACAGGGTCACAGGTGGCATTGCCAAAGTAGTAATCAATTTCAGCTTCTTATGAGTTGACTCCCTACAATCTCCAGAGGGAAAAGAAGGGAGTGACTTCGATGAAGAAGCGGGGTTTAACAGGAGGGGTTGAGCCCTCTGACCCAGAAATAGCCTCAGAAAAAGGAAACTTGAGGAGACCTTTTAAAATTAACTTATTCTTCCTCTCATTGAGAGTCCTGGTAGAGAAATATTTACAAATCCCGCATGGAGGATCCACAGTCAGGTGGGAGACATTAAGACAGTATACACATAAGTCATGGCCATCGGAAAGCGGTAATTATGGCCGCAATCCTTACACTGCTTGAAACCAACACTACTTTTCTTATCAGATATAACTGGTGTGGAGAAGAACAGTACCAAAGAAAGAAGAAAGGCTACGTAACAAGAGAAAGGAAGGATTACCAATGATAGTAATGGAGAATTACCACAAGGTAAGAAAAGAGGGTAATAAAGGGAAAACATTAAAGGGAGAGAGTCTAAAGTGAAGGATAGGGTAGGACAATATTAGAATAAACTTTTGAGAAAAATTTAAAGCAAGAACAATGTATAAGCTTTCAAAAACTTTAGACAGCTGAGAGAGTTGCTTGACACGGCTGTACAGTAAATGAGATCTGAGGTAACAGGGAGCAGAGCATTCTGGGTAGGACCTTGGCTCGAGAGTTTTTGGCTGAAGCGAGCTTGATATTGGCCGGCTCCGTTCCATGGATGGAACCGATAACTCATCAATAAGGAATGAAAGAAGATTAACAACATCAGATTTACTGTTAACATATTTGAATTAATTGTTAAATTAAACTTTAAAGCATGATGATCAGATAGTGGACATGTTATAATTTTAAAATTACTATTTTTTAAACTCCTTCATTAAATTACCACTTAAGACCCAAGCAAAAGTACAGTTTTATACCTACCATAAATGTAGATGTCCAAGAGGAATGCATCTGCAGTCTTAACAAATGGGTTGTCCTGTCGTCAGGCAGCCCTTCGGTCGGCCGGATTCCAAAGTCTGGGTCTGGCTTCAGCTGGTGTCGCACTTCACCCAACGTCATTGCGGCAGTTATTCGGGTATAAAGGCATCAGCCGACGCCATTTTCCTCAGTGTTTCTTGCCCCAGATGCCAGGTGCCCTCTTGGATGGCTAAATTTGGATAAATGCCAAAGTTTCCAAATAGTAGAGAGCAAACACATAAAATAAGCATGTATGTACATATATACAAACAAATACACCATAATAGATCCCCCCCAGGCTAGCTGAAGATTGGCAAATACCCTAGTAGTACCTCAGAGGGGAAGGAGGGTGGGTAATCCTGACTGCAGATGCATTCCTCTCGGACATCTACATTTATGGTAGGTACAAAACTGTACTATGTCCTTCAAGGATGCATCTGCAGTCTTAACAAATGGGTAGAATACCATAGCTAAACTAGGGGAGGAGGAAATGAGAAGAGATTATGGTGTAGTTAGGATCCCTTGCAAAACAGCAGTGGCAAAGCCAGCACGGGATCTGGAGTATAAAGGTAAGTTATAATGCTTGGCAAATGTATGCACGGAGGTCCAAGTAGCAGCCTCTATAATGTCCTTGGTAGCCACTCCTCGTAAGAAAGCTGTGGTAGTGGCTGTAGCCCTTGTGGAGTGAGGCCTGATGTTCTCTGGAGTTTTCTTTCCATGGTAGGAGTAACAAAATCTAATGCAATTTCCTATCCATTTGGAGATTGTCTGTTTAGAAATAGGTTTTTCTTCCTTTCCTGCTGCATATGCTACCAGAAGCTGGTCAGTTTTTCTATTGTTTTTTGTCCTGTCCAGGTAGTAGCGTAATTGTCTGTGTACATCCAAGGTATGTAAGAGTCTTTCTCCCCTGTTCTGTGGGTTGGGGAAGAATGTAGGAAGGTGGATAGCCTGATTTAAAGAGACTCTGGATACCACCTTAGGCATAAATGTAGGATTTGTTCTCATGGACACTCTGTCTTGATGGAAGATTAGGAAGGGTTGCACTGCCATTAATGCATGTAGTTCAGAGACCCTTCTTGCTGAAGTTATTGCCAGCAGGAAAGCAGTTTTCCAGGATAAGTATTGTATTTCTGCTGTTGCTGCTGGTTCGAAAGGGGGTAGAGTCAGTTTTTCTAGCACAAAGTTCAAATCCCATGCGGGCAATGGAGGTTTCCTGGGAGGTTTTACATTTTTGATTCCTCTCAGAAACTGTCTGAGCAGAGGGTGCGAGAAGACAGGAGGATCCAAGCTGTACTCTGCTGAAATAGCTGATGCATGTATCTTGATGGAGGAATAGGACAGGCCTGTATGGAAGAGCTCCGCCAAGTACTCCAGGATGTTGGCTATGTTCACCAGTGTCACATCTTGCCCCTTTGCAGTACTCCAGATGAGATATCTTTTCCATTTTGCTGCGTAATTCTTTCTTGTTGAAGGTCTACGAGCCTCCAGGATTATGTCTTTAACCCTTTGGGATAAATTCGGGTTAATTGCTGTTATGTAATGTTCCAGGCAGTTAGCTGCAGAGTTTTTAAGTTTGGATGCAGAATGTTGTAGTTGTTCTGTGTCAGTAGTAATGGGATCAGGGGCAGTGTCCATATTTGTCCCCGGGACATGCTCCTCAGAAGTGGATACCAATGTTGTCTTGGCCAGGCTGGGGCTATCAGAATGATCCTCAGACGTTCCTCTTTGATTTTGAGAAGCACCTTGTGCATCAAAGGTAGTGGTGGGAATGCGTATGCTGTCAGGTTTTTCCAACTGAAGGATAGGGAGTCCACCTTCCAAGCAAGTGGGTGGTAAGTCCTTGTGCAGAATTTCTTCAACTGGTGATTGAAAGGGGATGCAAACAAGTCTATTTGTGGTAATCCCCATTTTCTTGTGATGGTTTTGAAGATGTCCGGATGCAGCATCCATTCGTGGGCATCTGTTGTAGTTCTGCTTAATATGTCTGCTAGAATGTTTTCCTTCCCTGGTACATAAATTGCCTGTAACTGAATGTTGTAGCTCAGAGCCACATTCCATAGGTCCAGTGCCAACCGGCATAGAGGGTATGAGTGTGTGCCTCCCTGTTCGTTGATGTACCACATAACTGTGGTGTTGTCTGTCCTTATCATCAACTGGCCTTCTTGGAGAAAAGGTCTGAATGCCTGGATTGCCAATTTTGCTGCCATCATTTCTTTTAGATTTATGTGCAAATGCAGCTGGTCTTGAGTCCATAGGCCTTGAAAGCATTTGTCCATCATGTGTGCCCCCCAACCGAGGTCTGAGGCATCTGTCGTGATGGTTTGTCTTGGTTGACTTTTGCAGAAGGGCAGTCCTGTGTTTGATTGACAGGCCTGAGCCCACCATAAGAACTCTTGCTTTAGGCATGGGATTATTGGAATTTTGGTTTCTAGGCTGTGCTTGTGCTGAGACCACAAACTCTTTAGGTACCACTGTAGCTTTCTCATATGCAGCCTGGCATGAGGTACCAGAATTATGCAGGATGCCATGAAGCCTAGAGCTTGTAGCACTTTTCTTGCAGTTAGATGGCTCTGCTTTGTCAATGCCAAGAAGTAGAGAGGAAGTTGCTCTTTCTTTTCTGTAGTTAGAAATGCCATTTGTTTTGATGTGTCCAGTTCTGCACCCAGAAAGGTTATTCTTTGGGATGGAATCAGCCTTGACTTTTTTGTATTGACTGTATATCCCAGGGCTTGCAGCAGGTAGATGACTCTTTGTAAATCTTCTGTGAGTTTGTTTTTGTTGTCCGCTTGTATCAGGCAGTCGTCCAGGTAGGGATAAATTTGTATTCCCTGAAGTCTGCAATGAGCGATTACTGATGCCAGGCATTTCATGAACACTCTGGGCGCAGTAGATAAGCCAAAGGGCAATGCTGAGAATTGATAATGCTCTGATCCTGCAAGAAATCTGAGGTATCTTCTGCAAATTGGTCTTATGGGGACGTGCAGGTATGCCTCCTTGAGATCTAGAGTTACCAGCCAAGACTCCTTGCCCAGCATGGGAAGAAGCTGCTGTAGGGTCAGCATTTTGAATTTTGGGACAATGAGGAATGTGTTTAAAGCGGACAGGTCTAGAATAGGTCTCCATTTGTTTTCTTTTCTTGGTACCAGGAAGAGCCTGGAGTAAAATCCCTTCCCTTGCTCCAGAAATGGTACCTTTTCCACAGCTCTCATTCTTAATAATTGAGATATTTGTTTTAGAGCTTCTGCCCTTTGAGAAGGTGGTAGGTTTGGCATTCCTCTCTTTCCTGGAAGTGTATGGAAATGGAACCTGTAGCCTTTGTCTATAGTCTGCAAAATCCATTTTTCTGTTGTAATGCAGTGCCAGTTTCTTGAAAATAATGTTAGCTTTCCGCCTAAGGGTGTTTCTAGTTGTTCCCTGGTAGGCGGTGCCACTGCCAAGTCACTGTGATTGAGTTGTTGTAGTGGTGGTGGCTGTATCCGTGCCTCGCTGGTTGTTGCCCTGCCACTGGCGACCCCTGTAGGCACCCCTGGATTGGTTTCTGCCTCTAGAGCGCCTGTTCCTGCCTCTTTGTGCCTTAGAGGTGTCCGGAAAAGACCAATTTTTGGAGGGCCAGTTCCTGCTAAACCTTGGAGGTTGAACTTGTAAGAAATCTTTCACTGTTTGCACAGATTTTGCTTTCTCTTCCATCTTTTTTAGAACCTGCTGTGCGGGGGCACCAAATAAATTGACCTTGTCCATAGGTGCATCCAAAAGCTTAGATTTGACATGGTCTGGTAATGCCTGTTCTTTCAACCATGCATGCCTCCTGATAACTGTGCCAGTCATGGCTGATCTAAAGGAAGCCTCCAGTGCATCATAGCCACATTTTAAAGAATGGTTACTAACCTGCTGTATGTTATGTAACATTTCTTGAACATACTTTTTATCTATAGATTCTTCTGAGGACAGTTTTTTAGTCAACTGGTCAAGCATAAACTCTTGATATTGAATCATATGAAATTGGCAGTTCAAAGATCTAGCTGACTAAGTAGCAGAGGTGTAAACTTTTTTACCCCATCTCTCTAAGGACCTGGAATCCCTTTCAGAGGGGAGGGGGTTTTTAGAAGAAGTAGCTGCTACAGCTTTAGGGCCCTGTTAGACAGTCTCTGGATCTGCAAAAGGAGCCTTATATAAGTGGTGATGAGTGTCCGGGACCCTGTAGTACCTATCGGGCTTAGCAGGGGCCGGAGGTAAAGTATCAGGAGCAGTGCAAACATCATTAAATGCATCATCAACAACAGATAGGACTGGAGGTATAGCTAAAGGCCTATGCTGTGGCAAGTGTAGAAAGGTCCTAAGCCTTTTCCTAGAGTCTGAGAAATCTTGGCCCTGTCACTGAAATTGTTCCCTCATAGCATGCAAGGTTTCCCCAAAGGAAAATTCCTCAGGAGGAGAGGCTGAAGGGATGGACTCCTCAGCATCAGAGTCTTCGTAAGGAGAATAAGAAGCCTCAGGAGGATCTGAATGATCTGAGTCATCCGAGGAATCATCTGTGGCTACTGGCTCAGGGGGCTCTGCTCTAGGCCTTTTTTCTGGAGGAGGGAGAGAGGCCCTGTCTGGATGAGGCTGGGCTCCACGAATTAAGGAGATGAGATCCTCTGCCAAAGAAAGCATATGGGAGCTGGTGCTGGGCCTGTGAGGGGGGGCTTGGCAGGCACAGGTTTTGATGCTTTGGCTGCCTTAGCCCTGGCAAAGGCCTTAATAGACATAGCTGGAGGAGGCCTAGCAGCTCCACGTGCAGGGGTAGAAATATCTAGGGGAATGGTGTCTGATAAATCCTGTGAAATCGCAACAGAAGGTTGGATTTCAGAAGCCGTTTCTACCAGGTTAGAAGAGGCCTCGGTAGAAGGCAAGTTTTCGGCTGAAGAAAGAACCGCTTGCTCGGTTTCGGCCGAAACCGAGACACTCGTGGTTTGCTTAACCGCGGTTTCGGCCGAAACCGCGGACCGCGAGTGTCGGTCCTTTTCTTTGCGTTTTTTGGTTATTTGCGTAGTCGGAGGATCCGACGGCATAATGTAGGCAAAATCGGAGCCAAAAATCTGTTCAGCAAAGTCTGAGCGACGTCTAAGCGTCCGTCGGTTAAAAGAAGCACAGGCTAGACAAGCTGCTACGTCGTGGTCTGGGCCTAAACAATGTATGCAATAGGAGTGGAAATCCTTATGAGGTATTTGTTTCCCACAAGATAAACAGTTATTAACTTTCTCTGACATCGGCTGAGGCAAGAAAGAGTCCCCAACGGGGTACTTAGCTTTATAGAAGTCTTCGAAGTAGTATTCGGTAGTAGTAATCTCTGGATCTGACCGACCGGCACTTGCGAACAGCTTCTGCTTCGGGCGCCACGCGGCAAGAAAGACTGAGGAAAATGGCGTCGGCTGATGCCTTTATACCCGAATAACTGCCGCAATGACGTCGGGTGAAGTGCGACACCAGCCGAAGCCAGACCCAGACTTTGGAATCTGGCCGACCGAAGGGCTGCCTGACGACAGGACAACCCATTTGTTAAGACTGCAGATGCATCCTTGAAGGACATCATACAATATCAGAAAAGAAAACAAACCATATTAACATTTTCTCATTTACATATATTATACAGAACATATACTTTCTTTCCTTGTAAATATCATCAGTCCTGCATTACATAAAGTGCTAAATTCTTGCCTCATCTTAAACCTCACTCATCCTCCTGAACATTATTCTCATGTATTGTTCTCACAATTTCCAATAATTTCTATGTAATTTGCTCCTTCACTTTTCTAAAGATCTCTCTTCCAGTTCTTTCATCTCCTTTATAATATTCAATACTCCAAATACAGTTGGTTTAGACTTTGATTTCCATTTTCTAGTAATCACTTATTTAGCAGCCAACAGAACAAAATTTATTAAGGCCTTACTGTGTCTAGGCAATTCAGATTATGTGTCATAGCTCAAAAAACATTTCTTTAGTTAAAGCTATTTGCTCACCCAAAATTACTGCCAGAGTACTTAGCAGGGAATTTTTTAAATATACAGACTCATTAACTCCCTAAACACATGGTCCTATTTAACTCTTTATTCCCTATCACACCTCCAACATTTGCTATCTACCTGAGGAAAAATTATTTGAAGTCTGCTTGGGGTACAAAGACACCTATGCAAATATTTGTACACAAACATGCTAAACCTTCTGAACTTTGTTGTGCACTTGGGAGCCATACATATGTCATTCCATTGTTCACATGTAATTTGCTTTTCCAGTCTCTCTCTTCCAGTCTTTTCTAATCTCCATTCATTCATTCTTATAGATATAATGTAAAATGTTACATGAATTACTAATTATCCATTTTTGTAACAGCAGCTTCTGTTCTAGATTCAACTAAAACTATACTGAAGCAGGTTTTTTTTGCTCGAGTCCATTATCCCTTTTGTTTTGCTTATACCCTGATATCAATCTCTGTTAAAGAAAGCAGACATGGGCATGCAGTCCAAATGTCTCCTTGACCTCATCATGCTCTATTCCCTTTCAAGTTATTTGCTCACAACAGATTACTTTGTCAGTTTCTCCAGTAGATTCCAGCCCCCTCTTTCCTATTTTCTGTACCCCTACTTGCAGTCATCCCTATTGGCAAAATCTCCTATCTCCATTCCCTTGATGGCTTAGTTCTTACAATTAATTTTGCTACTTTATGAATATAATATTCTGCATGATTGTTGTTATTCTCCTTAGGGATCTGCATCCAAAAATCTCACTATCTCTTTTTTTCTTGAACTTCCCCCTGCTTCATCACCATCCCTTTCCATTGTGAATTATAACTTTCTGCTTGTGTTATGTATATCAGTCGTAACTCTGTAGCTTTAAAATACCCATTTAAAATCACATAATCCTAAACCATCTTGTTCTAATTGAGGGATCAACTTACCCCATTTAACTCTTGCCTTCTTCCTCTCACAGATAAATTGCCTTCTTCCTCTCACAGATAAATTCCTTCAACTCTTTATTAATTATTGTCCACAACTTCTCCTTTAGTTGATAAAATATACCTCACCCTTTTATAAAACTAAAGGGACTAAAACCATTTGCACTGTTTGTATCTTGCTATCCATATCCACAAATTAAACGTTATGTACTTACCATAACTTGGCATCTGTGTTGTCCATTTTCATTCTTCCTCACTGATGGGTTTTGGATTCGATCCTTGGATCCAATTTGGCCACATTTTTCAGACTTGAATCCGAATCTCAAGCGCCACCCTCGACCCATAATGCTCTTCACCATCTCCTACTCCTCAGATCGAGATTGCTGCCTTACTGCCCACTGGATAATAGAGACAGGATAGACAGAAAAGGACTGAGGCTCAAACCTAGAACATGTGTGCTCCAAAGTCTTCTGAAAATCCTTCTGAGTGACAAGGTCAGGGTATGGCTGTGAGGAGAAGGTAAGGGAGAATGAAAATGGACAACACAAAGGCCAAGTTATGGCAAATACATAACTTCCTCACTGATGGATCAGAGTCCCCAGCTACGTGATTCTTTGGAGGCCCTCAAGGAGGGATAAGCCAGGGCACTGTTGAGCCAAAGGAAGCCCTGTTGATGGGGACAATGTCCAATTTGTAATGGGTAACAAAGGTATGACTCTTTGACCAAGTGACTGCAGCACAAATATCATCAATTAACATTCTAGAGGAAAATGTGGATAAAGTAGTCATAGATCTGGCAAAATGAGCTCTGGGAGGGTGAGGAAATTCCAAACCTTTTTGGGAATAAATCAATGAAATGCAATCAGTAATCCATTTAGCCAGGGTAACTCTGGAAACTGCTTGACCTAGGCAGTTAGGTGAGAAGGATACAAATAGCTGGTCAGACTTTCTGTACTGCTTTGTTCTGTGAAGATAAAAATACAATTGTTTCTGAATATCCAAAAGGTGTAGCATATATTCTCCTTTACTGGTAAAGTTTGGAAAAAAGACTGGCAATTGAAAGGCTTGATTAATGTTAGTTTCCGTGGCCACTTTATGCATAAAAGATGGGTTAGTGCATACAGAAACCCTATCCTTATGGAAAACAGTGTAAGGAGGTCTAGCTGATAAGGTCTGGAGTTCAGAAATTCTTCTTGCTGAAGTGATAGCCACCAGAAAGACAGTTTTGAAAGAAAGAAATTTCATATCACGATTCTTTGCCAGTTCAAAATGTTTCTGAGTTAACTTCTGAAGAACCACCAATAGATCCCAAGGAGAAGAGGGGGTCTTTTACGGCAGGTTTAAGAAGGAAGATTCCCCTTCATAAATGCTTTACATAGCCTGGAAGTTGACAGAGAAGTGGATTCATTTCCAGCATGGAAATTGGACATTACTACTAGCTGAAGCTTAATAGCAGAGAAGCTAGCCCCTTCTTTAAAAAGAGTACTGAGGAAAAGGAAGATGACAGAAGTAGGTACTGAAAAGGGATCAATGTTCTCTTTACAGGCTCATATAGTGAATCTTTTCCATTTGGTCTTGTAGGCTTTCTTAGTGGAAAGCCTCTGCGAGGCCAAGAGGATGTCACAAACAGGGGGAGGAAGCTTGGCTCAACATACTATCACTGGAACTGGAGAAACAATATGGTCAACTTAAGGGTGTGGAGACTGGGATGATGAAACTCTGTTGGATGAGACAGGAGGTCCTGATTGGGTTTCAGTATCCATGGAGGATATTTCAGGTGAGACCAAAGGAAGGGGAACCATACCTATCAAGGCCAGAAGGGGCAATGAGGATGACTGAGCTCTTCAGCCTGTTTGCTTTCTGCAGAAACTTGGGGATCAATGGGAGAGGGGGGTAGGCATAAAGGAGACCTTGGGGCCAATCATGAATCAGGGTACCCCTCAGTGACTCCCCTGAAGGGGGGATCAGAGGGAAGTATCTGCTGAACTTGTTGTTGAGAGGAGAGGCACACAGGTCGCAGCAAGGCTGACCCCAATGGCTGACTATCATGTTCACTACTGACTGTCTGTGGGGCCAGTCATGAAGAATTTGAATGGACGTGCTGAGTCTGTCTGCCAGCACATTGGTTTTCCCCAGTATGTGCATTACACTTAGAAAGTGGTCTGAAGAAATCACCCATTCCCAGATCCTCATGGCCACCTCCCTGCATAACGGGTAGGAATGGGTTTCTCCTTGTTTGTTGATGTACCATACTACTGACATATTGTCTGTAAGGACAGCAATAGTCTGAAGAAGGAGAATGGCCTGAAAGGCTTGCAACTTTAGAAGGACTGCTCTCATGTCGAAGACATTTACATGCAGATCGGTCTCCTGGGAGGGCCATGTGCCTTGGACCATACTTCCCTTGCAATGCCTCCCCACCCCAATTGGGAGGCATCTGTGGTCACTGTGGTTATTTGGGGGAAAGAGAATGGCATGCCCAAAAATAGATCGTCTGACTATATCCACCACTGAATATGACGTGCAAATTAGAGTGAGTCTGATGGGGACAGATAGGGCTGGTAAAGAATAGACCATTGTACTGCCAAGGACCACTGAAGAATTCACATGAAGAATCTTGCTAGAGGAAGTAGAATAATGGCAGCTGACACTGATCCAAGAGTTTGCAACACTAGTTTTGCTGGCTGGGATGGACAAGATAGCAAGTCACACAACTGACTTCTCAAAGATGTGATGCGGCGAAGAGGTAGTGAAGCCACTTGATTCATCACATTCAGTTGAGTTCCATGAATTCTAGACTTTGTATAGGAGTCAGCTTGGATTCTGTAAGATTTATTGTGATGCCTAGGGAGCTGGAGATCTGATGCAAGCAATCTCTGGCTTGTAAAATTTGATGCCTTGTTGAGACAATGAGGAGCCAATTGTAAGGACTAGAAAACACCTGGAATCCTTTGAGTCTCAGCTGAAATGCTATGATTGCCATACATTTGGTAAACACCCAGGGGGATATGGTGAGCCCAAAGGGCAGTACTCTGAATTGGTAATGATTGGCTCCCAGCTGAAAGCACAGGTGTCTCCTGGAGCATGTGTCTATTTTGATGTGATAGTATGCATCCTGGAGATCTATAGAGCATATCCAATCATCCTTGTGTAGAAGTGGCAGGGTGGACTGAACCGTAACAACTTGGAACTCTGACTTCTTTATACAGAGATTCAGACTTCTGAGATCCAGAATCGGTCTTAGGTCACTTGTTTTCTTTGGCATCAAAAAGAAGTGGGAGTAAGTTATGAATCCTAATTGTTCAGTCAGGACCTCATGGATGATTCTTTTTAGTAGCAGCATTTGAATTTCTTGAGCTGCATACCCCCACTGACTGGATGGAACTTTAGGGAGTTTCCTCCTGGGTCCTGGAGGTGGAAGGGAAAAGTGAACGTAATACCTCTGGCTATTATGTTTAGCACCCAAGTGCTGTTCATAATGTTTGTACAGGCATCTAAGTGCAAGGAAACATGACGTCTGACTGCCTAAAGAGATGGACAGTCAGGTGGTGCTTCAGGAGTGCTGATAAGGCCTGCCAGAGAAAGTATCTCTGAAGCCCTGGTTCTGCAGACCCCCCCTGCATCTGGGGTGGCATCTACTATTGAAACCTCCTCCTCTGCCTCTGGATAAATTGTCCCCACACAGGTCCTGAAAAGGTCCCCGAGACTTCCGGAACCAAGTTTTCTTCCTGCCTCGCTGCTTTCTAGAAAAGTTCCTCTGAGGGGTAGAAAACTTAATTCCCATGGCAAACAGGGTCTTTCCTTTCTGTTCTCTGCAGGTAAGCATATTTTCACTGATGGGCCAAATAGAAAGGAGCCATTGAAGGAGGCACTAACAAAGGCCACCTTAGATGGTTCTGCAAAGTCGCATAGCCTCATCCAGGCATGTCTCCTTACAGCTATGCCTGAACTGGCTGCTCAAGAGGTACCTTCAGCCGTATGGAAAATTAACCTCATCAAATGATGAACATCAAAGCAACAGAGTATAGAGTAGCCAGTTGGGGAGAGACCTTTCTGAGGTCCTCTGCCGACATGGTCTTAGCAAGAGAGTTTGAAAGCTCCTTGATCAGATCTCCTTGCAAGCAGGTAATATCTCAGCATGAAGGTAGATGCACTTTCCAAATCTGTCCATTGCTCTGGACTCCATGTTCAGTGGATCGAGAGAGAAGCTCTGCTCGGCTAGCTCCTTCTTAGTGGCTGCTGCCACAACAATGGCATCAATGGGGCCAGCTTTGCTCTACGCATTCTATCTGCTGGGGGGACAAGAAACTTATCTGGATGCTTGGGGATGGGCTCGACTGTGTCTAGTTCCTTCCAGGCCTGGCAGAAACTAGGTCAGTAAGTTTGTCCACCAGGGGTGATCAATCAAGACGTAGATGGGCATGTCCCAAAAGCCTCCAAAAACATTGACTCCTCAGAAGGAGGAGGTTGGGATGACCAACCACCTTTCTGTTTCAGGATTTTCAGGATGTCTCCAAAGGAGACGTCATCAGGTGGTGATCAAGGGGATCCCTCTCCCTCATTGAAATCGGTCTCTTTAGTGAAGGACTCCATCAGGGAGTCTATGTGTCTCCTCTTGTATGTCTTCTTTTGAGGTACCTCTTCCATGGGGTTTTATGGGAGGTATCAAAAGAATGGGGAAAACCATCTGGGAAATGAGTGTGGAAGATTCCAGGGGTAGACTGACCTGAAGAAGCAGGAATGGTGGGCTCAGCTCTCAGACCCGATTGGTAGAGGGAGGAGCTCGAGATTTGGATCCAAGTCTGAAAAATGCAGCCAAATCAGATCAGAGGGTTGGATCCGTAACCCATCAGTGAGGAAGAATGAAAACGACATCAGCTCAAAAGCTTCTAATTTCTCAGTTTTTGTATTACTTTTTGTTTAGTCTTTTCCCACATATCCTTAGCTGCCATAACAGACGCCTTTCTAATCCGTACTGCTAAATACTTCATCTTACCATGTTCCCATAAATATTGGTATTGCTGAACCAATTCATGTTTGGGTACACAATTTACAGCAATGGACTTTGTTTTATCTTCATTTATTTTATAATCCAAAAAGACTTACAACTACCTCAAAATGTTCCACAACAGTAAATTGTTCTTTCCTGTATTTATTAGGTACAAAACAATACCATCTACAAATAAAGCAATGTTTTCTTGATTAACAAACCGATTATACTCTTCTAAGTCCCTTACTTTCTTTGACAATGGCTCTAAATATTAAGAAAATAAAGTGGAAAGAGGACAATCCTACCTGGTTCCTCTGTTCAAACACAACCTATTATAGAAGAACCCTCCCCACTTTAATTCTTGCTTCCAATCCTTCATATACCCTCCTAATTAACATTATTATTGTACCAGGGAATGCAAATCCTTCTGCTGGCCTACTCATAAAAATCCTAGCTTAGTTTACTGAATGCATTCCCTGCATCAAAACCCAACAACAACAGCGGTATTTTCTTACATTCTACTTCCCTCTGGACCATAATTGCTCTACTAATGTTGTCAAATGCCTTCCCAAGCATTCTTATTACTTCTTAACCACATCTCCTCTCTCTCTTTTATTTGCCACTCTTTTAGCTATTGTAGACATAAACACTTTAAAATCATGGCTTTAAATTGAAATGGGCCTATACGAAGCTGGGTTTCATGGGTCTTTACCATCTTTTGATAATACAGCCACCATAGCTTTCTTCCAAGCTGTTGGTGCTTCCCCACCTTTGAAAATAATGTTAAACACAATCTTCCAGATCTTTTTCATTTGCTTCCCACCTAACTTCCAAACTTCCATAAGAATAGCATCTGTTTCTGGAGACTTTCCTGAGGACTGATTATACACCATTGTTTTATCTCAGTTCCTCTTATCTTAACTGTTAATTCATCAGCCTCATATACCTCTAACCTTGGCATAAGTATATTCTCCATAAATGCTTCCTTTTTTACTCTTTCTTTATTTCCACATTTCTCTGCTTTATACGAAAGTTTCATAAAATGTATAGACATATGGACATATCAGATATTAAACTGATAAGAACAGATATTACACATATGAAACGTCTCTAATACCATTGCAGGATTCTCTGGTTATTTTTCTTGTTATAGGCCAAGTTTGTCAACAACCTTTTCTACTTTCTGTTGCCTAGGACACTATGCTAAAAGTTCTTGTGCTCCGGAATTATTAGCAAAAAATAGTTGCTTCATATCATTCTTTCTAAACAAATGCATATTATCCACATATTCCCTTATTTTTTCTTTAACATTCTGCATTTATGCCGGCTTCTATGAGATTCACCTTATTCCGCAATACTTTAACATTTGTCAGCTCCTACAGTATTCCTATTAATTCTTAATCACATCTTTTTTCTTTCTGTTTTATTTTTACCCAATTTTTACACTCCATTTTCATTTTATCCCACTCACTAGCTGTAACTTATGTAGGTATTTCTATCTTCCATAACAACTCACAAATAATTTCCACTATCCATTCCTTAAATTCCTCTCTTCATAACAGGTAGGTGGGAAAGCACCAGTGTCTCATTTTTACTTTATAACCCTCCATTTTTATTTTTGTTTTTACTTGTGCATGTTCTGAAACAGCTACTGGATGTGTACCAAAGCATTCAATCAAATGTATGCCTTCCTGTGAAGATATAATTTCTATCTAGTCTAGTCCACTTATTGTACCTTAGGGAATAATATGTAAATTCTGTTAAGAGTTCCAACTACTTAATTCACTTCTTCCATACCAAGTATTTTCATAAATTTCTTTGGAAATCTACCATCTTTTATTATATTTTCCATTCTAGGTCACCTGAAGCATGCTCACTATTGCATATCAAGTTTCAGTCTCCACCAATGCGTAATATTCCATGCTGAAAGCTGATTATTTCTCCCAAAAATTTCTTAGGCTTCATAATAGCATTTTTTTGTGGAATACAAATATATGCCAACTTAATCCTCCTCCCTTGCCAGCAGCCCATTAGTACCACATATCTACTATTAATTTTTTCCTCTTCTATCACTATTGCAGCTTCTCTAGCAATTAATATAATTGCTCCTCTTTATCTTTGTTTCTGATATTCTACTGAATATCCATCCTAAAATTATTTCTTTGTCAAATTCACATGCTCATTTCTTTTCAAATGTGTCTCCTGCAGGACTGCCAACTGCACTCTGCATTTTTCAATATAATGCAATACAGTTTCCTTTCTGTCTATACCTGTAAGGCCATTTATGTTCCAAAATAATATTGACAGTGTAGCCATAATGATAAAAAACTGTTGTGCACATCTGTTATACATGTCAGTTTTTTAATGTGCATTGTGTTACACATACACTGTAATGTTTGGCAGGTCTTTTATACAGTTGCCTTTTCTTATTTCTATCTGAACCTATCTCACATTTGAAGACTTTTTGTTTTAATGAATACTTCAAAGAAATAACGAAATACATTTTTGAAACATCACCTATTAACTTAGAACAAACACACAAAACTATATACTTCTTTTAAAAATTACGTTTAACCCTCCAGAAAGGAACAGTTGCCCTAAATCAACAGCTGCACCAACAGGTATTACCAAACCTAAAATTAAGGTTACCCATGCAAAAGCGCTTGCTACAGCCTGTGTTCCCACTTACACTGATTACTGTTTATTCTTTTCCCATCTCTGTTCCTCTCCAAGATGTGAAAAATGGCTTGTATGCTTTCAGAAATTATTAACTTTTAGTCCTAAGAAAAACTGCAGTGGTTATCTTTAACTAAAACTAAATTGTACATTGTTCTATTAAATGCATTTACTTATTAAAGGAAAATTCCAATCTCTCCCGCAGTTTAACTCAGTCCTTATGTTGCTTTTCTCCCTAAAATAGGGTTCCAGGATTGTGTAGATACCTAAAACCCACTGGTACTTTTTAAAACTTTCATTTCCTTGTCTTGGAATCAAAGGAAGGGAGAGCATACCTACTTTTTTTAAAGCTTAATTCTCACATACTTTGCATAGGAATTTGATGTGCGCACACACATTTTATATATATATATATATATATATATATATATATATATATTATATACACATATACATATACATATAAATACACATACACAGACAGGGTGTGTGCATGCATGTCTATTATATAATTATCATCCTAATCAACCTCCTTTTTCCTACTTTCTACACATCTTAAATCTTTTTCACCATGCTAGAGTTATTAGGCTCCACTGTAATGGTTCTTCCATTCCAAAATTTGTAGGTTTAGTAAGTTTTCATACTATCTTAGGACAACAAAAATTATGCAAATACCCCCCCCCCGCCCTTTTCTTTCATGAAGCCATAAAACATTCACTTGCTGATTCCTACTCATTTGGAGGAAAGTAACATCTTACAATGCTGTGAGTTGTGCAATATGGGTGCATACAATTCATTATTTATAATAAATGTTAACATAGTAGAGTTGAGCATTACTAATGTATAAATTTTAGTAAATGTTCTGTAATGTTTTACTTATTCACTGTCCCACCTTCCCTATGTGTTGTATATGCAATCTATGTCAAATGACTTTACGGCATTATTTTTCTTTGTATTGCTAAGTGCATTTATTACTTGTTATTATCTTTGCCAATGTAGCCCAGGTCATGGCTGAAAAGGGTCCTGGGGCCAGTTCATTTTCCTGGTTAACAAAGTACAAATAAACACAAAAATTGATAAAAGGGGTGAACATGACAGAAATAATAAAGGAGCTAGTAAAGGACATTTTAACTCTCCATCATTCATGAGAGAGAGAAAAACTTCCCATTGAAGGCATTGGGAAGTAGCAGACAGACTTACTTTGAAGTCCTTTACAGTAATAGTCGTCACCTGTACATGATACAGTAAGGATCACTTACTGCAATAAGAGTTTTTACACCTCAGGATGAGAGTGTGGTGAAAGTCTGTCAATTCCCTTAGTACTACAAAATAATCGCTTTATAAAAGCCTGCTACTTACCTATTTCTTTTGCTGGAAGTAGTTAACTGCTTTTTATACTATAGAGCAAGCTCTGACAGAAACATAAATCAGGCTTACTCAAAATAACATAGAAGCAGCTCTGTTACAGAAGGTGTGTTAAATGGCATTGCTTCACACTCCTGCCATTCTATCTTAACAACATGATAAAACACCACCACTTACTTATGTCTAGTATGACTCGCATAAAGAGGACATGAAATGTACTCTGGGAAGAAGGAATGAAAGCAAGAAAAAAAGATCATGTCAGCATGGCAGGCCCAATCATCTGCCATTTTGTGGGAAATGCATTAAAACTGTAACAGAAACAGAGTGATTTAGAGAAATTAAAATAGCTCAGAAAACAAAGATACAATGGGAAAAAAACATGTTTTTTTTTTAGTTCTAAGGTGAAGTTTTCCTTTAGCTTCTTAAATACTTTATGGAGAAATTTGTCTTCAACTGCATGACATACCATAGACAGAGAGATGACCCCCGGTTGTAAAAAGAAGTAGTAGTCCACAAAAACTGATAGGCCAAAAAAGAGCCATAAAGATGATAAAGTGGACTATTGAGGATAAGAATTAAATTATGCATTGTTACTATTGTGCAACAAACCCAGAATTTCTGGACAGGAGATCTACAAAAGATTAAGACAGAATTTAGAGGAAAGAAAAATACTTGCACAAGAAAAACTGTCAAAAGCTTCAAATGCAATTTTGTATTCATTAATACAACAGATTCTTGAAAAACATTATATAGATCAAGAAACATTAGGCTGTTTGGAAAAAGAAGTGACTCAGGAAGTGTGAAAATATAAAGAACAAAATCTAGAGATTTTTAAAAGATATATAAAAAAATGTGGACATGGGAAAGAAAGAGAGATCTGATAAGGTACAATATATTTATGCAAAGGAGACAGCCATATTTATCAGTACAAAAAATGCTGCCCCAAAGATATTCAAAGAGAAATACAAGCAAAGGTACTCAGTTATGGAAAATTTCACAATACAAAAAATAAGATCACAAAGGGGGAACTTAGAATGGAACATTAGTAAAGAAGTAGTTAAAAAAATAGAAGTTGAATTTACGGAATACCTGTGAAGTGAAGGATTTAGTGTAGAAAGTCTAAAAACAAATTATGCACTTACCATAATGTTCGATCTGTGTTGTCCATTTTCATTCTTCCTCAACTGATGGGTTCGGATCCAATTATTGGATCTGAGACAGCCATTACTAAAGCTTGTGGCAACCAAAAAACTCTCAAGCTTCTCCCTTACCCATAATGCACCAACCCTAAGTTACCTCAGATCTCGTTTGCTGATTTTTTTTACCATAAAGGAAATAGCTAACATGGATAAATATAGGCAATATAACATTGCATGTACTCAGTACAGAAAGAAACTATATATGGAGCTCAGTATAATGACAATGATCTCCCTCTAAGAGCTCATTCTTCCATAAGTTTGTAAACAGAAAGGATGGGGGTTGTTGGGCAGGAAGTTGAGGAAGAATGAAAATGGAGAACACAGATGGAACGTTATGGTAAGTACATAACTTCTTCATCTGATGTTGTCAATTTTCATTCTATCCTCAGCTGATGGAACAGAGTCCCCAGCTACCTATAATCCCAGGTGGACTCTAAGGAAGGATATTCCTGAGCACAGTTGAACCAAATGATGTTCTACCCCTGGAGACCAGATCCATCCTGTAATGAGTAATAAAAGTATGGGGAGTAGCCCAAGTTGCTGCTGCACATATGTCATCCATAGGTGCTATGGAAAGAAAAACTGAAGAAGCTGCCATGGACTGTTGAATGAGCTCATCTCAGTTGTGATAAGGTAATACCCAATTTGTTATAGGCAAATAAAATACACTCCGCCATCTGGCTAAATTTACCTTTGCGCCTGGTTTGCCCAATTTCAATTCTGCAAAGGAAACAAACAATTGGTCTGTTTTTCTGATGTTTTTTGTTATATGCAGCTAAAAACACAACTGTCTGTGAACATCTAATAAGTGTAGCATGCATTCACCTTTATTTGCAAAATTAGGGAAGAACACTGGCAAATTAATGGATTGATTAATAACAGAGTCTGACACCACCTTGGGAAGGAAGGAGACATTAGTTGGAAACATCACTGTATCCTTGTGAAAGATCAAGTACGGAAGTTTTGCAGACAAGGCTTGAATCTCTGAAATTCATCTAGCAGAGGTAATGGCTACTAGAAAAATAGTTTTCCAAGTAAGATACTTAAGATCACATTTAGTTGCTGGTTCAAAGGGGGAATGTATAAGAGCCTGCAGTATCAAACTGAGATGCCACGGAGGAATAGAGTCCTTAAACGGAGCTCTCAAAAGAAGAGTCCCTTGCAAGAAAGCTCTACACAATTTGTGAGAGGCGACTGAAGAACTTTCAAATCCAATGCGAAAATTTGATATCGCCTTCTAATTGAACTTTAATGGTTGAGAAGCTAGCCCTGTCTTTAAAAAGTAAGGCTAAAAACTTGATTATGTTATATATTGGAGCTGAAAGTGGCTCAGAATGATTTTTTTTTGTGCCCAGCAATCAAATCTTTTCCGTTTACTTGTATAAAGTTTTCTTGTTAAATGTTTATGGGAAGATAAAAGAACATGTCGGACAGGGGAAGAGAGCACTGGTTGTCTGGCTATTAATGGAATTGGAGAAAACAAGCCATCAGCCTGAGATTTGAGAAGTCAGGATGGATCATGCCCTTTGGGTGAGACAGGAGGTTTGGATTTGGATCCAGGATCCAAGGTTGTTGAAGTAAGTGAATCCAAAGGAAAGGAAACCAAACCTGTTGAAGCCAGTATGGTACAATGAGGATGACTTTGCTCTTCAACCTGACAGCTTTCTGTACAAATTTTGGAACCAGTGGGATTGGTAGGTAGGCATATGGCAGACCGGGGGGCTAATCATGAAGTAGAGCATCCCTCGGTGATTTCCCCTGTGGGGGAATAGGGCAATCTAGCTGCTGCATTTGTTGTTTAGGGGAGAAGCAAAAAAGATTGCAGCAAGGTTGGCCTCATTGACGAAAAATTATTTCCATCACATTCTTGTTGAAAGACCACTAATGAGGTAGAAGAATGTACCTGTACAGTTTGTCTGCTATCACAATGGACTTCCCTGGAATATGCATTGCTATGAGAAAGCAGTTGAATGAGATCACCCATTGTCACACTCTGACTGCTTCTCGACATAAGGGATATGATCTGGTCCCTCCTTGTTTGTTGATGTACCAAACTACTGACATATTGTCCATCTGAACTGCAATTGTCCTCACAGGGAGAGCATTTTGTAAGGCTTGCAACACTAAAAGCACTGCTCTCATCTCTATAACATTGATATGCAAGTTTGTCTCTGTGGGGGACCAAGTAGCTTGGACTGCCCAGAAAATGCCCCCCACCTCAACTGGGAAGCATCCATGGTTACTATGGCCTTGGGCTGAGGGGTAATGAATGGATGGCCTTGTATAATGTGATCTGACTGAATCCACCACCTGGGGTCTCTCTTGCATGTCTGGGTTATTCGAATAAGAGCTGACATGGGTTGGTAAAGTACAGACCATTGTGTTGCTAACATCCATTGGAGAATCCTAATGTAAAATCTGGTTAAAGGTACTAGTGTTACTGCTGCTGACATTGATCCTAGAGCTTGAAGGACCAAGCAGGCTGAAATCTTCGTACTGCAGATTATTTTCCTGATCTGTGATCTTTTAGGTTGAACCCCTGAAGGGGAGCAGTGAAGCTATCATTGATTTGTGTTGAAAACTGCTCCTATGTATTCCAAATTTTGAGTTTTTTCCAATCGGGACTTGTTGTAATTTATGATTATCCCCAAGTCTGTAGATCCTGATTTCTTGCCCATATCAATTGATGCCTGGTTGGGGTGGTAATGAGCCAGTCACCTAGGTATGGAAACACCCAGAATCCCTGCCATCTCAAGCAAGCTGTTACTACTGCTGTACATTTGGTGAACATCCTGGGGGCTGTGGTGAGACCAAATGGCAGAACTCTAAACTGGTAATTACTGGTTCCCAGCTGGAAATGCAAGTTCTTTCTGGGTCATTTATCCATCTTTATGTGATAGTATGCATTCTGAAGGTCTGTCGAGCATATCCAATCATCCTAGCCAAAAAAGGGAGAATGAACTGAACCATCCGAAACTTGGTGTGTCAAGCTGACTTGTTCAAGTTGCTGAGATCCAAAATTAGTCTCCAGTCCTTTGGGGTTTTTTTTGGCACTAAAAAGAAGCTTGAGTAAGTTCCTGATTCTATCTGGTCTGGTGGGACCTCCTGGAAGGCTCTTTTTTCTAGCAGCTTTTGTATTTGAATTGCTGCTTCTTCCCACTGATTGGGTGGAACATCAGGGATTTTCCTTGAGATTAGGAAGTAGAAGGGAAAAGAGTATTACATAGCCTCTGGATATAATCCTCTACACCCAAGTATCTTTTATGTCTAGCCAGGCTCTCTGGTGCAGGGGTAACCCCCAATTTGCCTCCAAAGAGGGACAATCAGGCATCCTTTCAGGAGCACTGGTAGGGTCTGTCCAAGAAAGAATCTCTGGACCCCTGGTTTTGTGGGCCTCGTCTGCCATGGGGGCATTGTTGACCACTGGAGTACCTCCCTCTGCCTCGGTGGAAGTTCCTCCACATGTTCCCTGGAAAGGACCCTGAGATTTTCTGAACCACATCTTTGAGCACCTCGTTGATTTCTTGAAAACAATCTGTGAGGGACTGAAAGAAAAAACACCCACTGCAGACAGGGTCTTTCCATCCTTCTCACACCTGGATAATGTGTTCTTTATCTTGGGGCCAAGGAAAGATGTGCCGTCAAAAAAACTTTGATGAACAAAGACTTGAAGGGGTCTGCAAAATCACATAAGTGCATCCAGGCATGTCTCCTGATGGAAACGCGTGAACCTGCTGCCTTTTAGGTTTGAAGCCTTCAGCTACACTCGAAATGAGCCTCATGGATGAATTTAAGAAGTCACAGATAATTGGACCTCTGCAGAATGGATCCTGAAAGAGTATTTGATAGTTCCTTTACCAAATCCCTCTTTAACCTTGCAAAATGTGCTAAATAATTCAGCGACCTTAAAGCAAAAGTCGCTGAAGCATAGACATGCTTCCCAAACTGTTCAGCACTCTACACTCCCTGTTAGAGGGATGAATAGTGGAACTCTCTTCGGCAAGTTCCTACTTGGTGGCTTACGCCATGATCATGGTATCAACTGGCACCCCTTTACTCCAAAGCTCCTCTTCCACAGGTGGTGCCATAATCTTGTTTGGTCTCATGCATATGGGCTCAACTGTGTCAGGTTCCTTCCATGCTCAACAAGAAATTTACTTGATAAGCTCATTGGTAGGTGGCGTAATGCAGGAAATAAGTGGGCCAGTACTGAAAGCCTCCAGGAATACCCTCACCTCAGATGAAGGGTTGCTGGGTGTCCAGTCATCTCTCTCTCTCTGTTTTAAAATCTCAAGCATGTCTCCAAATGAGACATCTTCAGGACGTGACCCCTCACCTTCATCGAAGTCCATTTCATCCATGACCAACTCTCGAGGAGAGTCCAACTGCTTCCTTCTGCACTTCTTCTTCCTAGGGACCTCCTCAGTGGGATGCTCTGGGGAGGTATCGGAATAAGCTGTAATACCCTGCTGGGAAGCCTGGGGTTCTTGGACTGGCTGTCCCTGTGGTAAAGAGTGATGAGGCTCCAAGCACATCGACATCAATGTAGAAGGTTGAAGATCCAAGGGAGCTGGATCCCTCCATTCTGCCGAAGCAGAAAATGCACTCTCTCCACATCCTTGAAGGCAGACTGCTCTGGAGAAAGAGAAGACCTTGGGTCCAAAAAGACAAGCTTTTGGAACATGGCCCTGTCTCACTCCAAAAGCAATCTCCCCAAGATGGAAGCCAGAGCCAAGCTATCTAGTGCCAAAGCTCTGCGGTGCATAGACAGCTCTGACAACTTCAGAGTTGACTTTAACACACCAGATCTGACAGGGAAGCTACAGTTCCAGGAGCTCTCCAGTTCCAACAGAACTGAAGCACTTAGAGTAAACTTCGAATCCTAAGATATTGCTATCTTCAGATCTAAGTCAGACAGAGCCAGAAGGCTTGGATCTAGGGACTCTGAAACAGGCAAAGGAATCAGAGGAGCAACTTGGAGTGGGGGTACAGCCAAATGACAGACCTCCTGACGCAAGGGGGTAGCAGCTGATAAGACATCCATATGACTCTTCTGCATCACTCTCTCCACATTTTACTCTGTCAAAATTCTGGAAGAATGAGTTGAAAGTATAGAGGGGGATCTAAATTGGTAACGCTCCAATAACGGTGAGGACACCCTTGAAGGTAACCATCAGTTGAGGACAGAATGAAAATTGACAACATCAGATCACAGGTTATATCAAAGCATGATGGAACAATGAGTCCCCCAAGTAAGGAGAAACAGGAGGAGCAGGAGACAGCTGAATAAGAAATATGGACATGGGAAATAAAAAGAGATTTAATACGGTGCAATATTTATGTAAAAGAGAAAGCAAAACTAATCAATACAAAATAGCAGCGCCAAAGATATCTGAAGAGAAATACAGGCAAAGGTTTCCAGATATGAAAAAGTTTACAATACAAAAAATAAGAAAACAGATGGAAAGTAGACAGGAGGATTAGTAATGGAAAAGTTAAAGAAAAAGAAAATGAGGGTATGGATTATCTGCAAAGCGAAGCATTTAATGTAGAAAATCTAACTTTGATAACACCATAACAGGATAGAATAATGAATCCCCAAATTAAGGAGAAACCAGTGGAGTAGAAAACATTTGATCAGTTGCCATATAAAGATACTTTGGAGCCTTAAGAAGGAAACAGTATAAAAGTTCAGTTGGAGTTGCACAGCAAAGGATGGCACAGAAACTGTGGCAGCTGTGATACAGTCAATGTTGTGTGGAGTGATAGGCCAGTGAGTTCCCAGTTGAAAGAGCAATGGATGGCACAGGATGAAACTGAAGAAAATATGGTACAGGAAGATACTCTGGAACTTTCTGTAGAATGCTTACAGGAAATGTAGAACAAAGAATGTGCCCTCAGTTTAGAAGAAATGAGCTAAGGGAAGCGTTGCTTGATTTAATACAGCTGGATAGACATACTAAGATCAATGACAGAAATAGACTACAGAAAGTCAATAAGACCCAATATGTTAGAAGTTTGATAAAACAAATGAACACAGTAATTAGAACTGTTCATAAAAATTCATGTGAAATAACAGAAGTAAACAGAAAATACTACTGTGCATCTAAATTAATAATAGATAATGTCTTACCATAAAAACACAGGGCAGTAAGGGAAATGAATGGGAGAAATCAAATACCATAATGGAAGTATCAAACAGAGAAAACTACAAAGCAATTAAGACAAAAAGTGCCACTGTTAGAAGAGTACAGAAGAGGGAACAGATCAACACAAATACTCAGAAAGATGTTGCAGTATCAGCAGATCAGGATCTATCATACACTATTGTACACTACTGCAAATAAACTAAAGATATCAGCACAAGCAGAAAAGCTTATAAGATATGCAGATAAATATAAAGAAAAAGTCCAAAACAAGCAATTTATTGATGACCCAAAAAGTTTTATAGAGAATTGGGAAACAAGGCAAAAGGAATAAAAACACCACCAAAAAAAAAGAAGAAAGACACTGGAGAAATAGCTGTGAAGATCTTGTGGAACATAACAAAGATGTTGAATTGATAGAAGACATAAAAGAAAGAATAAGAAGTTCAAATGTACAGGATATGAAATGGGGTGAAGTAACGGCCAGAGAAATTGGAACAAAATTAAGAAAAGCTCCTAATTGGAAACCCCCTGGGCCACATGCAGTACCTAAAGTCTGGCTAAAATTATTAAACGTTTTACATGAACACTTAGCCATAAGTATGAACTATTTATATGTGCACCCCAAACATACTCCAACCTGGTTAACAATAGGAAAAACAATATTCCTCCTTAACAGGGAACCTGCAAGCTATACTAAAAACTATAAACCAATAACTTGCCTTACGATGATAAACTATATACTTGAATTGATGCCAACAGAGTTTACAGTCATTTAGAAGAAAACTCAATCATGGCACTAGAGCAAAAGGGTAACAAAAGAAAGTCATATAGAACAAAGGACCATTTGCTGTTGAAGTCATAATGGAGACAGTAAAAAGGGGACAAATCTAATTATGTCATGGATAAACAACAAAAAAGCATTTGACACCATCCCAGATTCTTGGATAAAAAAGTGCTTACAAATGTATGATACAGTCTACACTGATCAATTACATTACAGTGACCATGAAACAGTGGAAAACCATTCTGTACTTAAATCATGATAAAGAACAAATTATTATTCCTGGGACAAAAATTCAAAGGGGGATACTCCAAGATGACTCTTTGTCACAGTCTAGATAGTCTTCTGTCTTGCCCTTAACTCATTAAGTTGTTGGCTCCCATAAAACAACAAAGTGCAAAGACTTTTTGTGGATGATTTAAAACTGTATAGTTCATCAGATGAGGAACTGAAAGCACAACTACAGGAGATCCAAACTTTCTCAGATAATATAAGAATGTAATTTGGTCTTGATAAATGTGCAAAAGTAACATTTAAAGCAGGAAAGCTGCAGCACCAAGAAAATATCAGTCTGGGACAGGAATGTGACATAAAAGAACATGAACAGGAGGGAATGTATAAATATTTGGGAATTGATGAAGGATCAACAAAAAAACATGAACAAATGTGAATAAAACTTAGTAAGGAATATTTTAGAAGACTAAAATTAATACTGAAAACAGCTCTGACATCTAGGAACAAAGACCAAGCTATAAAACAAATTGTTCTTTCCATCCTAATTTATAGTTTTGGAGTGGTTGTCAGGCCCCAAAAGGTATTGGATGAGTTGGACAGGAAAACAAGAAAAATGCTTCAGGCTTATCAAATTAATTATATAAATCAGTGTATACAAACATTTTATATTCCCCATTCTGAAGGAGGTATGGGCCTCCTCGAAACTGATTACATGTATAGATTTGCAATCATAGGACTGCATGAGTATCTGCTGACCTTACAAGATCCAAACATAGTGAAAGTTTTAAAACATAAGGAGAATAATAAGATGACTTCACTGCTTAGTTTAGCAGAAGCATATCTGAGTCAAGTGGGAATGGAAATCAAAACAGAAGTAGATAAAAATAAGGCAGCAAATGAATGTGCCAAACCCCCCCAAAAAACAAAACAAAACAAAAGAAAGAATATAAAGTGAAGGATCGGCTGAGAAGACAAGAAATGTGGAAAATGCATAAAAATAGTTGTAAGTACAGAAAATCTTAGAACAACCTCATGTTGATCAGGATGAAATGCAGGAAATGGTAAAGGAAAAGTGAATTTAAACCAAAAACAAAAGGTTAACACTGGTGGCCCAGGATAGTGGACTACATACACATTGGTTCACAAAATCCATTTGCTATGTGGGCAAAACAAACAAATGCGGGTTTTCTAAAACAGAATTGGAAACAGTCACACATCTTGTTGTTGGGTGTGATACACTAATGGTAGAAAGACTGTATACTGAAAAACATAATAATGTGGCAAGACTGTTACACTGGGGATTGTGCAAACATTATAATACTGAAGTAGTTGAGAAGCACTGGAAACATTATCCACACAGCATTATATAAAATGATGAAGTTTATATCACATGGGATTACCCATTACCAACAGTTCAAAAAAATAGATGCGAGAAAAACAGATATAGTAGTCAATGAAAAGAAGACAAAAGTAGCATTTATCACTGAAATTACTACACCTAATGATTGCAATGTCTTACGTACAGACAGACACAGTCCTAAAATACCAGGATTTACAGGCAGAAACAGGGGCAATGTGAATGAAGGATACCCATACAGTTCCAAAAGTAGTAGGAGCAATGGGTCTCATAAAAACAAATGTACAGCTGTACTTAGATATGTTACTGATGGTTAAATTCAGAATTTAGAAGTCCAAAACTTCGAATCTCAAATGATCGAAGATCATATGTTCGAAGTTTTAAAGATTCAAAATCCTGAATGGAGATCTGCATACAGTGCGGACCAGGAGATTTCCCTTGTCCTCGCTGCAGTGTGATATCAGAGTTGGTATATTTAAGTTGCGGGGGATGTGGGGGTGCAGGGGGGCTTTCCCCCCTACATACACTTGTTTTTTATGTGTTTAGTGGTGTTTCAGGGGAGGGTTCACAATTTCAAGATTCCAAGATGTCGAGATTCTGAACTCGATGTTTTGAAACTCGAGATTTTGGGATTTTGAAATTTAGAAGTGAACCCGTTATTGATGCATGTAACTCTGTATCAATTGCAGGAGTTGTAAATTATGGGCACATTCCGTTTGCTGTGAAGAGTACTTCTGGCTAACATCAAAGATTGAAACAATCTGGGCACATACGTTTTACGAATGTCATACTTTAAATACTTTCTGGGGGAAAATAAATAATTTACTACAGGCACTTTATTCAGACAATTTCACATTAAAAAAATCTCTGGTGATATTTAATACTCCTGTTCCACAATGTGTCAGAAAAATAAAGTATCCACTATTATGGGCAATACCAGCAGTAGCCAGAAAGACCATAACAAAAAATTGGATTTCAGAATCTCCTCCTTTCTTTTCTGAGTTCAAGAATCTGTTAAATGTTGTATGCCAACTGCAATTAAAAACTATAAACTCAAGGACAACCAAAAAAAACATACAATCTTCAATTGTGGGTTAATCTGCAAAACTTGTTGAAGAAGAACGAATCTCTATAACAAATTACATAGTTTGTTTCTTTCATAATGACAACAAGCATTATAATCGGATATCAATAACACATTGTAAATATATTAATGGATGTCTATGTAAATACTTTAGTTGGTTCATTTCTGTTAGCTTGGTTTATATCAAACATGTAATTTATATAATGCAATTTATATATGTTAAAGTTTTCAGGTTACAGTTTTTACTATGGTTTTATGCGATTGTTTACAATTTTGAATGTATTAAAATCAATAAAATTGTTTTGAAAAAAAAAAGATTGAAACAATACTAATTTTATGAACTTTAATCATACTTTAACATAGGAAGGTGGTAACATTATGGTATTTGAAACCCAAAAGACTTAGAGAAATTAAAGAGAGAAATCTGTAGTTTACCTTGTCAGGTATGCTGTCAGTTCTAGATGTGAAATTAGTCTTGCTACTATAAAAAAAAAACAGAAAGCTGTGAAAACTTTTCCCACTGTCTTTACTGCAGAGGAGGAGAACTTATACCTATTCACAGCTACTTCCAATGTAGCCATGCTTTTCATAGCAACACAAAGCAATTAGATCTGTCAGGAGTTTAAAGGCAGTTGTCACCTCTAATGACAAATTTACATAAGCAGCATCACAGTTTTGAAATTCTAAGCTTTAAATGTCGGTTATTGATGCTACTTTATATACCAAGATGACTTAAATGTAGTGTCAAAGATTTCTGTGACATTTAGGAAAAAAGTCAGAAAATATTCTTCTTGTAAACTATCAACACAGTTACCATTTTCAAGCCCCCCCGCCAAGACAGAACTGCCCAAATCAGGACTGCTCTGTAGAAAGAAACAGGTGGCAACCCTATCAACTAGATACACTGATACTGTTTATAAAAAGATATTTTACATTTTCTGACATCCTTCCAGAGGGGGATGCATATCTGGTAAACAGCTCCATGGTAAAAGACTCCCATTGACATTGAGGGATGAGAGTTTGCATAATGATTAAGGTCTTTACCACAGATATATAAGGTACAGGGCTTAATTCTGATCTCTGGTTAGTGGCTATGCTTGTAATAGTCTGCAGATTGATAGTTTAGCATTTACCTATGAGTCAGTCCTTGCACCAGTAGAGTGAAGGAGCAGTTTTTAGTTTAGAAAATAAATATGACCTCTGATGACAACCATGATATACAGCTCCCACCTACTTTAATTTTCACCTGTGATCCCTCATACATCTTCCTAATCAACCTTATAATTTTATCAGGGAATACAAATGCTTTCATTGCCCTGCTCATAAACTCCCAGCTTACTCTGTCAAATGCTATCTCTGCATCAAGCCCCACCAACAACAGTGGTATTTTCTTACATTCTGCTCCCCCCCCCCCCACGGATCATCAATGTTCTGTTAATGTTGTTAAATGTTTTCCTCCTCTCCACAAAAAACACACTGATCTATATCTATCAATTTTGGCAACACTTTTTCCAGTCTTTTAGCCATTATAGACATACACACTTTATAATCATGGTTTAGTATTGAAATGGGCCTGTATAAAGCTGGATCTGATGGATCTTTACCCTCTTTAGTGATGACGTTCCTGTGTTTTGGAACAAAAGAGCTACAACTGTGATGGTGAATAAACATATGGCTGGGACATTTGGTAAGGTGTTTTTTTATTTTGAAGTTTACATAATACTCTGTTTTCTGGTTTATTTTACCCTCTTTAGGTATTACCCCTACCACTACTATCTTTCAGGATGTTGGTACTTCTCCTCCCATTAAAATACTGTTAAACAAAACCTTCCTGATCTTTTATCAGTTTTTTCCTCCTAGCTTCCAAACTTCCACAGAAATATGATTTATTCCTGTAGATGGGTTATACATCACCATTTTTATCTCATTGCCTCCTATCCTGTTAGTAATTGAGTCTCATCTATCTCTAACCTTGGTATACTTAATTCTTCCATAAACATTTCCATTTGTACCTTTTCTTGATTTCCATATTTCTATGCTTTATACAGGTTTTCATAAAATTTCCAAAATACTTCTAGTACCTCTACAAGATCTCTTGTTATCTTCTTTGTTATAGGCTCCCTAAGCTTGGTGACAACCCTTTCTTCTTTCTGTTGCCTGAATCATGTTAAATTTTTTTGTGTTCTATAGTTACTAACAAAAAACACTTGCTTAATAGCAATCTTTCTAAACTAATGTATATTAGAGATAATCCCTTATTTTCGGCTTAGCATTCTGCAATTGCTCCTCTTCTTGTTCTGTGAGATATCGCTTTTTCTGCAATACTTTAACATGTCAGTCCCTCTAAATAATTCTTGTTACTTTTTTCTTTTTTTTCAAATGCTTTATTAAAATTCAACAAGTAATTAATAAAATATAACATTTAAGATGTATACAGAAAGTATTTAATTAGATAAACTAATAAAAAAAGAATATCAAAACAAAGAAGATAATTATTTACAAAGGTGTCTACTGTACATCTATAATTCTAAATATTCATGTTATAGTCCTTGTTATCGACATATTATTCAGCAATTCTTTAAGCTTCATCCAGGTGTTATAAGAAGTGGTAATTCTTGTTGTTCTTATCTTAATTGTAATAAGTTCCAGTTGACATACTTCGGTTGCAATACTTCTAAATTCTTTCAAAGCAGAAGACAATTAATTTCTCCAGTTCTTGGTGATCACTTTTCTTGCAGCTGACAGAATATTCCAAAGTAATGGGTAGTTTACTTTTTTAATACAAGTAGGTACTGGGGTGTTAAATAAAACTAATGATTTAGTTAAATTAAACTGATCATTAAAGAGAGCTTGTAAAAGGGTAAATTAATGTCTTTCGGCTTTTCCCAGTTAGGGGACACCACAGTGGAACTCTGGTCCGCTAATGATTGGCAGTGGATTTTTACGGTGCCAAGTTGCCAGCCCGACGCCCAACTTTCAAAGAAGGCACACCCATTCATTCACGGACCTACCTGCATGTCTTTATACGTCACTCAACCACGGGGAGGACATGCAGACTCCACACACAAGGTGCTCCAGCCAAGAATCGAAGAAGAGAACCTCTTGTTGTGACAGGGATGGCAGCTGGTCAACTGGTGCCCTAGACAAAATCTCCACAGCGGCCCTTGACACCACCTGCTTCCCCTCTCCTGGTCTACCTACACTATCCAGATTACAGGAAAAGTGCCCCTGCTAGAGCAGCACCCTAGGCAGCTGCCTAGTTGGCATATGCCTAAGGCCGGCTATGGCTGTGAGGCAACAACGCTAACCGCTGCACCAACGAGCTTGTAAAAAGGCATTAACATTATCCCCAAATGACTTAACTTTACAGTCAGAAAACGTGTAGCCAATCTGCTTTAATATTCATTTTACATCTCCAACATTCTTTTTTTAACATTATTTCCATTCTATGAGGAGTAATAAAAGCTTAATGCATACATTTTCAAGAGAATAATGTCCATTTTAATGAGGAAGTCGTTTGTAGCATAATATTTTTATCATCTTCTCTTGGAATTCTTGTTACGTATGAACCATATCTCCCTTCTTCTACAACCCTATTTATAAACTCCACTTTAATTTTAGCCCACTACTCAGCTATATTTTCAGAAGAAATTTTCTATCATCTCTAATAACTCACAAATATTTACCACTACGCATTCCTTAAATTCTCTTTGCAACAGACAGGTGGGAAAGTTCCAGTGTCTCATTTTTATTTCATTATCCTGCATTTTTACTTCAGTTATTATTGGTGCGTGATCTGAAATAGTTATTGGAAGCGTAGCAAAACTTTCAATTAAATGCACATGTTCCTGTGAAATGTAAGTTCTGTCTAGCCTAGCCCAGTTTTTGTATAATGGTGAATAATATGTAAATTCACTCTGAACTCCTACTACTGAATTCACATCTTCCATGTCAAATATTTTCATAAATTTCTTCAAAAATCTACCCTCCTTTGTTATATTTTTCCCTTCTGAGCCCCACAGACACATCTTTACTGTTACAGATCAAATTCTAGTCCCCACCTATAAGTAATATTATCTGCTGAAAGCTGATTACTTCTCCCAGAATTTTCTTAAGCTCTATTATAGCAGTTGTAGGTGGAATATAAATGCATTCTAGTGTAATCTTCCTCCATTGCCAGTAGCCCCTTAGTACTACAAATCTACCATTATTATCTTTTTAATCATCTTCTATCACTATTGTAGCTTCTCTTGCAATTAATATAAGTACTCTTCTTTTCTTTTGTCTCAGGTATTCAGCTGAATAACCATCCTGAAAACCTTTCTTCAGTTTATCAATTATTTCCAAATGTGACTCCTGTAGCGTAGCATAGCTATTTGCACCCTACATTTTAATACAGTTGACTACTCTTTCTTTTTTGTATATATATCTGTGAGAGTATTAAGATTTAAAGTTAATACAGAAAGTGCCATTATGTTATAAAGTTATTATTCCCACCTTTTATGAGTAATAGCTGTTTTGATTATCCAGTTCAAGCTTTTGTGTTACATACATGCACTAATGTTTGGCAAGTTAATCTTTTATACAGTTGTTTCTTGTCATATCCATTTGAGCCTCTGTCACATCTTACAAAACTTTTTTTGTTTTATTGAAAGCAAACAAACAAATACACACCCAGTAAACCACTAAAACCTATTCACTTAATACTAGCACAGAAAACTATGTACATCTTCAAATGCAGAAGTTTTACCCTCCTAATAGGAGCAACTGTCCCAAACTAACAGCCAAACTCATAGACTTGGGTTAACCTCCAAGGAAGGTTATCCAGGCTAAGATGTATGGTACATCCTGTGGTTCTACTAAGTGTTGTCTGGTTTTGTCTCATGTTTATTGCTCTCCCAGACTGGGAAAACACTTGAATACTTTCAGGAAACATTACCTCCTAGCCATTAAAAGAAAGAAGTATTCTGTTTTTATTGCTGTTTATCAGATTGTCTCCAATGAATCATGAGAACCAGATATAGAGTTGCTTTTACAAGCATTTATTTATCTGCTAGAGGACAGCTTTATTATATTAAATGTTCTTTTTTATTTATTTGCTTTCTCTTAAAACGTGTTACTAGATCAAGCCAAGCGTCTTAATCCAGTCATCCCCTACCCAAGAATGAAAAAAACACATCAAATTGTCTTGTATCGTGCTCTTTTGACCAGACATTTCTTCTTCTTTTTTTTTTTTTTTTGTTGTTGTAGTATCTACATTTCTTAAAACTGAACAAGGAGAAAGAAAAAAGAAGGAAACAACAGGGGCACCTGTTTACTTTAGTTTCCCCATTACACTTGAAAACTTCATAGCATGCAGATTATATCATGTATTATAAAAATACTACTATTAAGAACAAAGTTTTGTTTTGCTAATAGTTAACTCTCTCCCTCCTCTTCACCCTCCTAACTGTTGTTCCAAACATTAATGACATGAAGTATGGCATATGCTTTACAGTCTCCTACAAGCTTGACAAAGTCAAAAAAGTCCAATATTTCCAGGTTTTCTTATTCTATTATGTTTCACAAATATAATTAATGCTTTGTAATCCCACATTTATTTGTCACTTTCTGAGTTGTTGGTTTTATCCCCCTTTATCTCCATCTCCCAAATCCAGTCTCTGCTTAATTTCCAACAAACTCTCGAGTTTTCTGGTCAACTCTTGTGTTTTTTTTCTGTCTGTCAAACATTTTCCATTGAAACATTGGAAAACAGTTTCACTGGCACAGTCTGTCTGTGGTCTTTATTACAAGAACAAGAAACAGGATCTCCTTCTGTTTCATAGCTTATTTTTGTTGGACAAACTTTTGTATTTACTCCTTAGCATGTTCTGCATGAAAACAGAGGTGCCACAAGCTGTTGAAGACTGGGGGGGGGGGGGGAGGTGAGAGGGGCACTTAGTTTTATAAAAGGGTAATTTTTAAAACTATTTATTACCACAACATAAATTCACTTGGAGGACATTTTAAGCTTAGCCAATTTCCCTTTTGGTGCTTGAATTAACATTTCCTTATTGGTCTTACCTAGCCCATGGCTGATAATTGTATATTAGCTCTAGTGAGAATAAATATTATCATACTATAGATAATTTGTGGAGACCTATGTAAGGGATGCAGCATTTAGGAACTGCCTCTATCCATTAGTGGCATGAGGGGCAATCTTGGAGTACATTTTCTATTACCCATCCTTAGATCCAAGCTCCATTTGAATGTGGACAGGGATGAGCTTTGTTTTACTTGAATGGATAGCCTGTTCTGGAACAATGGTAGCTTCTGTGATATATATCCATCTCTCCACAACATTCAGTTTAGATACCTGGACTGAGTTATTTCTGATGCCATTTGACTTGCTGATGTTCAGCAGGTCCATCTATATTAGGTTGGAGGATGCCTTGTATCCAAGACATGTCACCTCTAAGCACTCTGTAGGATACTGAGTATAGTGATAAATCTTTGAGGTGGTCCATGCAAGACCTATTGTTTAGAAATTGTATCCTTTTAGTAAGGTACCTCTGTGGGTATTCCAATTGGGTCTGGACAGATACATGCCAAAGTGGGCATTATACAAAATGATTGACCTAATGAGGGCTTTGTAAAGGAGGACAATAACATCTCTAGATCTAGTCAAAATCAATTTGTTTATAAGCTGTGCAATACAGAATGACTTTCTGGGTCTATATTACAACCGCAAAAGTCCTATTCAACGAATACAGAATCATCGGCACATATTACCCAAACTGCGAATACACTGAATGCCCTAAACCGCGACATTCAAAATCTCAAACTGTCATAGTTGTCCAACCCCACCGCGCGCTACATACTACCTACCCAAACAAAATAAATAAACCACATACATACACTAACCAAAACCCTACTTCTAACCCTACACTAAACCTTACATACATCACTATCTATGCACTTACCTTAACCCGCACCCTAACCCTAAGGTCCGTAACTATCACACACTTACCTTACGGAGCTACGCCCAAACAAAATAAATAACCCACACACATACACTTAACAAAACCCTACTTCTAACCCTACACTAAACCTTACATACATTATTATCCATGCACTTACCTTAACCCGCACCCTAACCCTAAGGTCCGTAACTACAGCACACTTACCTTACGGAGATATACTGCAGAAGGGCCAACCATGATGATTCAACATTTCGGATTTCGTGCTTCAGGGCGATCAGTGTTCGATGTATACGTGTCGACATTTCCGTATTCGGGTAAGTGGACCTTCGCGATTTCAATAGGGAACCAGACTTTCTTATGACTCTGGAAACATGTTGGTCAAAAGTTACGACACTGTACGCACAAGTTCCCAAATGCTAAACAACTGGGTCAGTTCTCAGGGGGCATTGTCGACTTGGCAGTTCCCTGGAGTAGATGACTTCCCAAAGGATACTATAATATATTTCTTGGAGTTTAGTTTTTATTCATGATTCTGGCACCAGTCATTGTTTGGGATAAACCTTCCTGCATGATGGCTTAGTCATTTTGGGATTCAAAAACTTCTCCTAGCTTGCAGTCATCTCAAACTTAGTTGGCCAAAGCCCTTTGTTATTTCCTTCTACTTTTGAGATATATATGCCAAACAGAAAAAGTCTCAGCACCGCACCCTGGGGGACTCCATTGGTGTCTGGTCTCTTCGCATACTTTGATTTCCTGCATCCTGTGAGCAAGCATACGTGTATGCATTCTTTGATTCACCTTCCTGATTGTATTAACCTGACTGTATTAAATTATATTCCTTGTATAATACACCACTTGCTACAACGTGTTTTAAATTTGTAGTTTGGAACAGTCTTCTAGTAAGCAATGAAAGAAAATGTATGAACCAATAATGACAAAATTTCAGAAAATTTCAACCATAAAAGGTCACTCAGACTTCTGTCATTACAATCCACCAATATCAGTAAATATGCAAAATCTCTGCAGAAGTAAGTCATCTAAATAATTCCACATTAAAGGGATCTGTAACTAATGAAGAGGTTGCTGCTAGCAAACAACTTTATATTTCATTGTTTCATTTGCAAATAAAGTGCCTGTTGCCCTTGAAGAATACATTGCCTATGCTACATTAAAAAAATGATAAGTTAGTAATTTTGCAATGGGAAATGGATGGCAAACTGATAACAGAAACATAGTTACTAGGTAACTAGGAGGACATTCATAGGACTGCACCATCAACTCCCTTTAAAGTACAACACAGTATAGTATCAGTGATCTAGCTACATACTGTGGGAGTAGAACCCACAGCCTACTGCATCAAAAGCAAGTATATTACCTGTTGTGCTAAAAACAATGCAAACAAATTAGCATAAGTAGCACTAAACTTCTCTTTCCATGAAGCTCTCAGCTCCTTCTAAAATGCACTTGGCACTCAACGAAATCTCTCAACTTTGCAGCACAAGAAATCTGGAAAAAGCCAAAATTTATTTTGGTGGGGTGGGCAAAGGCTCAAAACCAGGGACACATTTTAAATATTGCTTGTATAATCTTAGAAAGTTGCTAAAATAAAATGTTTTGTTACCATGTGTTTCCTGACAGATAGGAAGACTGAAACTTAAAGGGCTATCATTATTTAGTGAATTCAGTTCTCACCGATTTGCCAGAAAACCACAAATTTTAAGAGGAACAGACCAAAAGTATGAGCCAAATATTCTGTGAAAATCTGGACAGTTGAGAGCTATTGACTCAACTCACGGAATCAAGTGGTGGCATGGGTAGAGAATTCAGGCTCTTGTTTGAGCCTGAGTAACACTAACCACCAGGTATACCTAACTGGGGCATTTTACACACACACACACACACACACACACACACACACACACACACACACACACACACACACACACACACACACACACACACACACACACACACACACACACACACACACACACACACACACACACACACACACACACACACACACACATACATAACTCCTGCAAATAAAAGAACAAAACTCTCCTTACCGGCATGACTCTGGCAGCACCAACAGAACAGTGACAGCATAAGTCCTGTAACACAGAGCAATAAGAGGACAAGAACAGCTAGTTTAGTTTAACTTCTGCATGCGAATCCACGTTAGCATGAAAACTCCACTTCAATAATTTTATCCAACAAGTCTTGCAGCTGTAAAAGTGGAGAGGGCTCCCCCTGGCTCTATGGTCTCGGCACCCATGGGCAGTGGGTGATGGAAAGACCCCTGTTCTTGGCACAGGATCCTGCCCACCAGAGAAACTCAGCCCTTATACAGGGGATCAGAGGGAGAGAGGTCTCTAGAGGTTGAGAGTGCTGACACCAAAGGTTCTTTTAGATACCACTGAAGTTTTCTCATGTGAAGCCTGGCCAGAGGAATTAGAAGGATGCAAGATGCCATGTACCACAAGGTTTGCAGGAACTTCCTCCCAGTGAGGTGACTTCTAGAAGCCAGCTGGGCAAAGTAGAGAGGCAGGAAGCTCTGCTTTTCTGGGGAGAGGAAGGCCATTTGTGATGCTGTGTCCAGCAGTGCTCCCAAGAAAATCATCTTTCTGGAGGGTGTTTACTTTGATTTCTTCTTGTTGATGGTGTACCCTAAGGAGGTTAGGGGGGTTTTGACAAAGAGGAGGTCCTTGAGTAGCTTTTCTTTGCACTCTGCCTGAATGAGGCAGTTGTCCAGATAAGGATAAATCTGTATATTTTTCTGTCTGCAAAAAGTTATGGCTGGAGCTAAGCATTTGGTGAATACCCTGGGAGCAGTAGATAAGCCAAAGGGTAGCGCAAAGAACTGAAAGTGTTGTGAGCCTGCTCTGAAGTGAAGGAATTTCCTGCAGGATTCCCTTATGGAGATATGAATGTAGGCATCTATTAGATTTAGGGTGACTAATCAGGCATTTTTTGTCAGCATAGGCAGCAGCTGCTGCAAAGTTAGCATTTTGAATTTGGGGACCACCAGGGAGGTGTTCAGAATGGATAGATCCAGGATGGGGTGCCAAGTGCCCTCTTTTCTGGGAACAAGAAATAGTCTGGAATAAAAGTTTCTGCCTGTTTGATCTGAGGGGACAGGTTCTACTGCCCCTTGGGATATGAGAGTTTGGACTTGTTTCAATGCCTCTTCCCAATGATTTGGAGGTAAGTCTGGGTACCCTCTTGGGATTGGGAGTTCATTGAAAGAGAATCTGTATCCCTGAAAAATTATCTTTAAGACCCACTGGTCCTTTGTTACAGAAAGCCAATTTTCTTTGTAGAGGGAGAGCCTTCCTCCTAGTTTTTGGTGAGTGAAAAGAGGGCAGAGGGGGGAGAGGGAGTCATTGAGAGTTTTTGCCATAGAGGGATGGCTTAGAACTCCCTGCCTTTGGAACAGAAGTGGTCCACTGTTTGGTTCTCTGCTGTCCCTGGGATTGGAGTCTAGGTGGTCTGTCCCTGCGGGGATTACCTTGCCCCTGTCTGCTAGGTGCAGGAAAGGACCAGTGCTTTGAGGGAAAACTCCAGCTGAACCTAGGCGGTTGTACCTGAAAGAAATATTTTACTGTTTGCATAGATTTTGCTTTGTCTTCCATCTTTTTAAGCACCCCTTCTGCTTTTACTCCAAACAAGCAGTCCTTATCCAAGGGGGGATCAAGTAATTTAGATATGACATGATCAGGGAGAGGTTGTTTCTTCAACCATGCATGTCTCCTAATGACAGATCCAGACACTGCTGCCCTGCCTGAGGCTTCTAGGGCATCATATCCACAGTGTAATGAGTGTTTGGCCACTTGACAAGTAGAGTGCAGTAAATCTGATAACTCTTACGAATTGGCACAGTCAGGAAAGGTTGAAATCTTTTGTTTTAATAGTTCCAACATGTGTTGTTGATATTTTAACATGTGGAACTGACAATTGAGTGCTCTGATAGCTAAAGTTGCAGAGGTGTATACTTTTTACCCAGTCTGTCCAGATTTCTGGAATACTTATCAGAAGGAATAGGATTCTTTGCAGAACTAGCCTTAGCTCCTTTTGGTCCCCTGTGTAATAACCTCTGGGTCTGCAGCAAGATTTCTGTACAGATATTTGTGAGAATCCGGTACGCTGTAATACCGGTCAGGTTTTCTGGGAGCAGGTGGGAGAGCGTCAGGAGCTAAGCTGGATTCATGGAAGACATAATCCACCACCTCTAAGATTGGGGGGATGGCCAAGGGTCTGTGCTGGGGCAGGTCTAGAAACTCTCTTAGTCTTTTCTTAGACTGAGGGAAATCCTGGGATTCCCAGTGGAAATGTTGGGTTTCCCCAAAGAAAAGATCTTCTGGTGGAGAGGTAGAAGAAATGGATTCCTCTGCATCTGAATCCTCATAAGCTGTCAGAGGTTGTTGTTCCTCTTCAAAATCTGAATAATCAGACTCCTCAGAATCCTGTTCTGTCAGTATTTCAGGAGAAAGGTCTCTTTTTCCATTTAGAACTTGTGGCCTGACTACCCCCGATAAGGGTGATGAGATCCTCTGCCATTTCAAGCATTTGAGACTGGGGTGGTGGAGCAGGAGTAAAATGGTGGCTAGAGGTAGATTTTCTAGGAGTGGCCTTGCTTCTAGGCCTAAGAGTATCCATCAGTCTGAGAGAAATGGTAGTCAGATAAAAAGACTTTTTTGTCTAGATTCGGTAGTGCGAAAGACTAATCGGAAGCCGGTACCTGCGGCACGGCTCTGGACCCAACCAAAGGCTTGGAAGATGAAGAAGACTTCTGCGGCATACCGGACTCTGAAAGGGTCCCGGTAGAGGCCTGCAAAGGTATTGGATCGGGCATCAGGGATTGCGAATGTGCCTCACTGAATTCCGGAGAAGTGACGACCTGCTTAGCAGTAGAGTCATCGGAAGGCTTAGCCTTGTGTAGTCTGTCTCTATATTTATCCTTACATTTTTTAGGAATGTCTACAGATTGTTTGCTGCTGGACAGCAATTTGGAATGCATAGACGGAAGATGAAAATACCTGGCTCAATAAGAGCTCTATGATGACTGGTTCTCGCGTTAAAGAGGGCATAGAACCGGCAATGGGGGATGTCGTGGTCTCGGGCTAAACAAGTGACGCAGTTTGAATGTAAGTCTCGGTGGAGGATTTGCTTCCTACAGATGAGACAACTGTTAACTTTTTTTGGACATCGGTTAGTGCAAAAAAAAAGGATCCCCAATGGGGTACTTAGCTTTAGCCATTTTCAGCTGTAATTCAAACTCTGGTAGCGACCGACCGGCACACTTGCGAACTGCTTCTGCTAAGGGCTCCACGGCAAGAAAGACTGATGTAATGGCATTGGCTGCCTTGCTTTACAGCACTGATGACCTGATGTCAGTCTGCAAGTGACAGAAGCCGACGCAGAAAAACATTGTCTCTGGTATTTGGGCCGGCCAAGGGCTACCACAGCAGGGATAACCCACAGGTGATGACTGCAACAGTAAAACACAAAGAACATCTGCTGCACTTGTTCAAAGGGGAGACAGATCACAACAAGGCTGGTCCCAGTGGCAGATGATCTTTTCTGTCACCACTGGATTGAGAGACCACTCGTGAGGCATGAGGATGGTTCTACTCAACTTGTCCACAATCACATTGGAGCTCCCCAGAATGTGCTTTTCCATTAGAAAGTGGTTGGAGGAAATCGCCCATTGACAGAATCTAACAGCTTCTTGACAAGGAGAGTACGACCTGGTTCCCCCTTGTTTGTTGATATACCAGACTACTGACATGTTGTCTGTTTGAACTTTAATTGTTCAGAAAGGGAGGGTATCTTGAAATGCTTGTAATGCTAACAGCACTGCCCTCATCTCTAGAACACTGATATGCAAGTTGACCTCTAGCTGGGGCCAGGTGCCTTAGACTGTCTTTCCCAGATAATGCCCCCCCCCCAATCTGGGACGCATCCGTGGTCACTATGGCTTGAGGCTGAGGAGGGGCAAAGGGATGGCCTGATAAGATTTTGTTGGAATGGAGCCATCAACATAGGTCTTCTTTGCAATGATTGGTGATCATAATTAGATTTGACATTGGCTGATTCAATAAGGATAAATCGGAGGCCAGAAGGCATTGAAGAATTCGCATATGGTATCTGGCCAGGGGAACTAGAGTGATCGAGGCTGCCATCGACCCTAGCGTTTGAAGCTTGCTGTTGTCTTCTTTATGCAAATGATTTGGCTTATTTGTGATCTGATCCTTTTGAGTCTTTCTAGGGGAAGAGATGCAAAGCCAGTGACTGCATCTAGCATAGCTCCAATAAATTCCAGATGTTGTGATGGTTCCAGATGGGATTTTTCATAATTTATAGTGATTCCTAAGCTGGAACAAAGGTGAAGAGTGCAATCTCGTGCCTTTAAGAGTTGATGCCTGGTGGGAGTGGTTAGGAGGCAGTCATCTAGATATGGAAACACTCTGAATTCTAGCAGTCTGAAAAGTGCTGCTACCACTGTCCTGCATTTGGTAAACACCCTGGGGGCTGTGGTGAGACCAAAGGGCTGTGCTCTGAACTGATACTGACTGGCTCCCAGCCAGTAGTGCAGTAATCTTCTGGAGCGCTTGTCCATTTTTATATGGTAATACACATCCTGAAGATCTATTGAGCACATCCAATCATCGTTTTCCTAAAATGGAAGTACTGACTGAACACAGGCGATCAGAATTTGATTTGTTGAACTGATTTGTTCAACTGACTGCGATACAATATCAGTTTCCAGTCCCCTGTTTTCTTTTTCTTTGGCACTAAAAAGAACCTTGAGTAAATTATGGATCCTCTCTGGTCTGGAGGGACTGCCTGGATGACTCTCTTGTTTGTTGAGTAGCTTTGGAATTTCTAAGACTGCTGCCTTCCTGTGGCTGGGTGGAACATCTGGGATTTTTCTTGGTCTTTTTGGTTTCCTTGAAAGGGGGATGTTATAACATCTGTTAATAATCCCCTGCACCCATTTGTCCATCATCATTTCTAGCCAAGCTGATTGGTGCAGGGCTAATCATCCCCCTACTGCCTCCAGAGGAAGGCAATCAAGCCTCTTTTCCGGAGCACTGGTAGGAGTTACCAGAGAAAGTGTCTCTGGAACTCTGGTTCTGTGGGCCATTTTTGCCTCTTGGATGGCATCTTCCATTATTACTTCCCCCTCTGCCTCAGGGCAAGTGATTGCCACGTGAGTCTTGGAAAGGTCTTTGGGTCTTTTTGAACCATAGCCTCCCATTTCTCTGGTTCCTAGAGTATGACCATTGAGGACTGGAGAAGTGTATGCCCACAGCAGAAAGGGTCTTCCCATCCTTCTCACATCTGGCTAGAGTTTCTTTAACTTTGAGGCCAAGCAAGGATGATCCGTCAAATGGAGCATTGATGAAAGAAGACAAATGGCTCTGCAAAGTCACATAAGCGTATCCTGGTGTGTCTCCTAATGGCTATGCCTGAACATGCTGCTCTTATCGTCCCTTCGGCACCATGAGCAATTAGCCTCATGGATGAACTGGAAATCAATTCGAGTGTGGCAAGCTGAGAAGTGCCCTTATCTCGAACCCCTTCAGCTACTGCTCCTGTAAAACTATCTGAAAGCTCTTTAATAAGATCTCTCTGAAGTCTGGTAAAATGCACCACATAATTCAAGGATCTGAGAGTGAAAGTCAATGAAGCATATATTAGCTTCCCAAATCTATCTACAGTTCTAGACTCCTTGTTAGGAGGATGGATAGTAGGACTTTCTTCAACAAGTTCCTTTTTAGTGGCTGCTGCTACCACCATGACTTCTACAGGAATACCCTTGGGTCAGTGATGTTCATCTTTCAGGGCAGAGAGAATCCAGTCAGGTCTTACAGGGGTCAGCTTGAATTAGTCAGGAATTGTCCAGGCCTGCTGACTGATCAGTTTAATAAGATCATCAGCGGGGGAGAGATCCAAGAGGTAGAGGGCTGGGCATGCTAAGCCTCTAGATATACAGAATCCTCTGAGGAAGGTTGGATGGTAGTACTGCCATCCCTCTGTTTTAGGATTTTTTTGAGGATGTCCCCGAAGGAAGCATCTTCAGGGGATGACTTGGGGGAACCTTCCCCTTAATTGAAATCAGTATCTTCCTTGAAGGATTCTTCAGGGGAGTCCAAGTGCTTCCTCTTGCACTTTTTCTTTGAAGGTATCTCTTTGGTGGGATGCTCTGGAGAGGTATCGGAAGATGATATAAACAAGGTGGTTCACTCCTGAGGCTTTTGTGTCCTTGGTCACAAGGAAGAGACTGAGGGAGCTCCAGTTGAGGGGATGGACAAGCTGTTTGGTCCAAGAGGGCAGGCATAGAGTGTTTGGCCACAATGGACAAGGCCCTCTCCATAGCCTGGAAGGCAGGCCCCCCATTAGAGAGATAGGAGCCCAGAACCAAAACAGACTCCTTTGGAACTGTGGTCCCACCCCTCACCAAGGAAGCCACTTCTGAAGAAGAAGCCAAGGTTGACCTTACATATGCTGATGCCCCAAGAGGCATGGAGGGCTCTGAAAGAATCGAAGTCGAACCCTGCCCCTTAGAACTGGCAATGAAGCCCCCACCCTGGGAGGTCTCCATTTCTGACAAACCGGAAGAGCTCAAGGTAACTATCGGTGCCAGAGAAGGGGCTCTTACCAGCAGAGAAACAGCCGAACCAGAGATGGTTGGCACCGGGGGTCCGAAAGCTCAGATGGAATTGAAGGCAGAATTTGTATGGGTGTAGAAGAAGGCAAGGTTCCAGAGCTAACAAGGCTAGGAACCGGATGGATGTAATCCTCTCACCGTCAGCACAGCTGGTCCACCAGTCTCACAATGTCTGACTCCAACAGGATCTTGGCTTACTGAATACAGGAAGCAAATGGAGACCTTGGTCGCCGTCTCTCTCCAAAAATGGACTCAGAAGATGGTCCGTGAATAGGTCAATTGAGGGTGAATAGCATGTCCAAGGCAAAATTCTCATCTGAGGCTCCTTTGGTAACAAGTGATCTGGTACCGAAGGAAGAGTTGTCTGCACTGATACCGGTGCAGAAGAGGTCAGTGTCAGGGAAGGAGCATTTTTTCCCACCAGTGCTGAGGAGGCAGTCAGCACCGCAGGAGACTTTGACAATTTTGAAGCTGGTTCCAAGGAAGCTGTGAGAACTGAATGAGTGCACTTTTTTGTTTTTGATGAGGAAGATGATGAAGAGGAAGAACTGGCTTCTGTTTTGGGACCAGAGATAGCCTCTTCAAACTCAAATTTTAGAAGTCCTTCAAGTATGAGCTTATTTTTGTGCTCTATCAGGGTTCTATCAGAGAACCCATGACAGATGGAACAATCTTCCTGAAGATGGACAGCACCAAGATAATACACACAAAAGGTGTGTCCATCTAAATTTGGCATTTTATGTTCACATTTCTGACACCTCTTGAAACTAGAGGTGCCTTTACAGGATTTGTTGGGCAAAAGAAAAAACTAAGGCCACCTAACACACACACAAACACACACACACACAGACTCACACACACACACACACACACACACACACACACACACACACACACACACACACACACACACACACACACAGTTAAAGGCAAACTGAAGAAAAAGGAATATATATTTTATATTATTTATTTATTTTTGCAATAGAAATGAAGGAAGGGGGGAAATTACCAATGATGGTAAGGAAGATTACCCAAAGGTAAAAGGGATAAGTACCGGCGATGGTACCTTAGTGTACCTAATGGTAAAAGAGGGGAAAAACACACATGCCTAAAATAATATAGAGAAGCAGGTAGAAAAAAAGAACAAAGAACAGACTTTAGGGGTTAAATACTAAAAAAAAACTAACTTACCGCTAGAAGACAAGCCAAAGCTCAAGAGGTTGGTTGAACGTGTCTGGCACTATAAACTGGCCGATGAGATCTGAGGTAATTTGGTGAACAGCATTATGGGTAGAGCCTAGCTCAAGAGTTTTTGGAAGGTGCAAGCTGGAATAATGGCCAAGTGGGTTCTGAGTCACGGAACCAAGCTCACAGTCAAGGATTACGTGAAGACTGACAATATCAGATTCTGAGATTTTCCCTACGTGCTTTGTCTTCTATCATTTTCTTGAAATATCTCTTCTTGAGCAGTCTCATATTCAGACAGCCTTTTCTTCATTTTGCCCTCTGATTTTTGCAGTTTTATCACTTCATTTGAGTATCTGTTTAAAGCTTCTTCCATTTTTTCCATCCTTTTGTTATTTGAAATGATGTACTCCATCAGTGTTTTGTTTATTTTAATCAGCTCTGAGTACTTTTGACTTATTTCTTTCTCTAGGTTACAGGAAGTCATGTCTTGCACCAAAGCTGGAGCTTGCACGGCTTTTTGCTGAACAGCTGCAGAATTATTCCCAGTCAGTGTTTTATCCTCATTATTTGTGATTGATTTTCTTTCAGGTTTTCTGAATTTTTTTTTTGCATCCAGGCAGTGCACTTACTTGCCAATTATTGAAATTTACCCAAAAATATGAGTTTACTGCCTCTCTTTTGAGTTTATCTTTTCACAATGGTAGAGCTGAAATGACAGTGTTACTCAGTGTGCAGCCATCTTGGAAGTCCCCTGATTTGTACGTTTAGTATGTTTTCATACTATCTTAGGACAGCAAATGTGATGCAAATATAATTATTTCCCCCTTTTCTTTTGTGAAGCCACACAACATTCACTTGCTGATTCCTAGTAAGTTAGAGAACAGTAACATCTTAAAGTGCTGTGAGTTGTGCAACATACTTGCATACAGTTTGTTATTTATAATAATGTTAAGATTGTATACTTAAGCATTATTAATGTATGCATTCTAGTAAATGCTTAATGTTTTACTTATTCACTGTCACATCTTGGCTATGTCTCGTACATGTAATCGTCAAATGTCTATGGCACTATTTTTTTTTGCTTTGTATTGCTAAGTGCATTTCCTATTTGTTACTGTCTTTATCATTGTAGCTCAGGTTGTGGTTGAAAGGGGTCTCAGGACCAGTTCATGTAACCAGTTAATAAAGTACAAATAAATACTAAATATAAAAAGGGGATAAACAAGACATAAATAATTATGGAACAAGCAAAGCACTTTTCAATTCTGCATAATTCATGAGAGAGAAAAAAACTTCCCACTGAAGGTACTGGGAAATAGCAGGCAGACTTACTTTGGAGTCCTTTCCTTAACAGCAGAAGCTGTCAGCTGAATATGATTCAGCAAGGATCATTTACTGCAGTGGGAGTTTTCACACCACAGGATAAGTGTTTGGAGGAGGGTCTGTCAATTCATTTAGAACTAGAGCAGAACAGTGCTTTACACTCCTGCCATTCTATCTTAATGGGATGTGAAAACACCACTACTTCCTTATGTCTATCATGACTCATAGGGTCTATACTGAATGTTCGAACATTCAAAATTTCGAGTCTCATATGGTCGACACCATATGATCGGATTTTTGAATGTTCGAACGTTGTAACGGAGATCTCTGTAGAGGGTGAAATGGGAAAATTTCCCTTTTCTGCACTGTAGTGTGATCTTGGAGTTGGTATATTTAAAGAGAGGGGTTGCAGGGGGGCTTAAAACGTTAAGGTAAGTGTTTTGTGTAGTTTATTTTTTTTTATTAGATATGGTGTCGACCATATGACAGTCGAACTTTCAAACATTCAATTATCTAATATAATTATCTAATAATATAACAAGGACTTGAAATGTATTCAGAGAAGAAGGAATGAAAGCAGGAAATCTCACATTACCATGGCATGCCCCATCAGCCACTGTTTTGTGGGAAATGCAGTAACATTGTAAAAGAAGGACTTGGAGTGATTTTGAGTCTTTAAAATAGCTCAGAAAACAAAGATGCAATGAAAAAATATATGTTTTTTTCGAGTTCTAAGGTGGGTGTTCCTTTAAGGCTGATAGAGAGACTGCTATCTTTATTCACTTCCCATAATTTCAAACTATATTTTTCAATGAACTGCTTGCCATTTTACTTTTAAATTTTGCATTTCTCTTGGTACAGAATGCTCAGAACTCTCAAGATTAACTTCTTGCACCTGTAGACAGCTCTCCTTCATGTAAAAGTAGTCAGAAAATAATCTTTCTAAATTTATAGACATAAGTAATGGTGTCTGTAATCCATTCTGATAAGGTGACTTTTGAAATTGAAGTTCCTTTTCTGTTTTCTGAGAATGAAACAAACAGTTGGTCAGATTTTCTAAATTCCTTTGTCCTATGTAAGTAAACAAACTCTTAGGAGTAACTATTGACCACAGCCTTAATTATGACACTCATATCAACACAACAATCAAATCAGTAAACCGAAAACTAGGCTCCCTCTATAAAATTAAGCTCTTCCTTACTCCCATAGCTAGAGCTACTATTGCCCACACCCATCTTATCTCTACTCTCTTTTATGCCTCTCCTATATTTCCAAATCTATCCAAAAGCAACCTCCACAAGCTGGCAGTCTCCTACAATAATATTGCCAGATTTGCTACCAGCTCCCCTTTTTGAACCCACCACTGCCAAAATCTGAAGCAGCTGGGTTGGCTTGAATTGCATAATCAAATTTTATTTCATCAACTAATTACTGCCCATAAAACCCTTTATCACCCATATAATATACCTATTCTCACAAGTCTAATCTGCCCATATAAAAATCTTACAAACCTACTTCTGGTATCTAGACATAAACCCAACAATAAAGCAGGAGATTCCCTTTTCTCTAATACTGTGGGGAAAAGCTGGAACCTACTTCCCAGTGAACTTACATCTCTGTCTTCTACTACACTGTTCAAAAAGAAACTTAAACTATACCTTACACGCCACTGGCTATGTCCCTGTTCAAACCCTGACTAAGACTTTCTCTGTCTATTTTCATCACAATCATTCTTCCCAGGCTACTTACTCACTTTATTGCCACTTTAAAGCTTATACCTTCTAGTTGCACTTATTGTACCAAAGAAAGATGGATTGGACATCTTTCTGTCTCTTGATGAGTTTCTGCCCCTCCACCTACTCTCCCAATCCTGTTTTTTAACTAGCCTGTTCTTCTGTTCCTTACTTATAACTCTGAGATGGGAATCTTCCATATCCTTCTAAATACTTTCTTCCCACAGTGTTCACAAAAAAAAAAACCCACAAAGGATTATCTTATCTTATATTTTGTTCTATTTTTCTGTTCCATCAAGTATGCTAAAGTACCTTAAACACTTGTTTTAGTCTGACAAACTATCTGTATCTGAAGTTTACTGTTCTGTAACTGAATTTTTATAATGCTCTTTGTGTTTATCTGTTTTATGTGGAGCTTTTCTCCCTGGGCCTCTACTGAAAATGGACATATATCCAGTTAGACTAGCCTGGTCAACAAATGTAAAATAAAAATAAAAAATAAATAAAAATGTAACTGCCTATGTACATCTAATTGGTGAAACTTGTATTCTGCCTTGTTGTCATGACTGGAGAAAAATACAGGTAGCTCAACAGACTGATTGGCCTCGGAACAAACTTTTGGCAGAAAAGAAGGATTTGTCCTGAGAGAGACTCTGTCTTTGTGGAAAATCAGATACAGAGGACAGATAGACAGAGCTTGCAGTTCTGAAACTCTCCTAGCAGAAGTAATGGCTGTTAAAAAGATTGTCTTCCAAGATAAGAACTTTAGTGGGCAAGAGGAGGCTGGTTCCAATGGAGAGAGAATTAAAGAAGATAACACTAAATTAAGGTCCCAAGGAGGTGGTGGCTCTCTTATGGGAGGTCTTAAGAGGAATGTACCCCTCAGAAAGGCTTTCCATAATCTGTGGGACATTATATTGGATCCCATGTTTCCTACGTGGTAGTTTGACATGGCAGCTAGTTGTACTTGTACCGTGGCTGCCGCTGCACCCCGATTATAGGTTTCTGTTAAAAATTTCAGGATTGCAGATATAGGGGCTGTAAGGGGGTCTATATGGTTTTTGTCAGCCCAACAAGAAAATCTCTTCCATTTGCTTGCATAAAGTTTTCTAGTTGTATTCCTGTGCGGTGAAACCAGAACTTGTCGCACTGCCAGGGATTGTTCTGAAAGCCTGGCTAAGATGGGAAGTGGAGTAACCAAGCTGTCAGCTTGAGGCTTTGAATAGAGGAGTGGAGCGTTCCTGACTGATGAGTCAGAAGATCCGGCACTGGGTCCAGGATCCAAGGCTCCTCCTGAAGATGGGGCCATAGAAAGGGGAACCATATCTAATGATGCCAGAAAGGAGCAATGAGAATTAGCCTGCGACTCAATGATTGACTTTCTGGAGAACCTTGGGTATCAATGGAAATGGGGAGAAAGCGTACAGAGGTCCAGGGGTCCAATCGTGAACAAGTGGATCCCTTGGTGACTCCCCCAGATGGGGAATTAGGGCAAAGTAGCTGCTGCATTTGGAGTTAATGGATGTGGCAAAGAGGTCACAGCAAGGCTGGCCCCAGTTGCGAAAAATTTGGCTTGCAATTTCATGATTCAGGGACCACTCATGAGGCATAAGAATTGCCTGCTTAATCTGTCCGGTATCATGCTGGATTTCCCCAAGATGTGCGTTGCAGTCAGAAAACACTGAGAAGAAATTGCCCACTGCCATACTCTTTTTGCCTCCCGACAGAGGGGGTAGGATCTGGTTCTGCCTTGTTTGTTGATGTACCACACCACAGACATATTGTCTGTTTGTATTGCAATCATACCTGTTGGAAGAGAGCTCTGGAATGTTTGCAATGCCAGAAGCACTGCCCTCATCTCTAAGACATTGATGTGCAAGTGGTATTCATATTCTTACAAGGTCCATTGGTCATTCTGTCCCAGATAATGCCCCCCTACCCTATCTGGGAAGCTACAGGCTGGGGGAGAACAAATGGTCTGCCTATTGATTCCTGGGTGGACAGAATCCACCATCGTAAGTCCCTCTTGCAGGTGTTTGTAATGAGAATTTTGTGTGACATGGGTAACTCCTGCATGGACCACTGAGAAAAGAGTAGCCACTGTAATATTCTCATGTGTAGATGCACCAGTGGGACTAATGTTTTTGCAGCTGCCACTGAACCCAGAACCTTGAGGAAAAATTTCGCCTGCACTTTTTTCTTCATGAGCAATATTGACACCTGATGGCGTAATGTTTGAATTGTTTCATGAGGCAGTTTTGGAACTATGTCTTTTGTGTTTAAGTCTGCCCCATAAAGGTAATATGCTGTGACAGCAACATGGTACATTTTTCGAAATTTATGGTAAATGCCCAACTCTGAGCAGAGATGAATAGTGGTGTCTCTTGCCCTGGTTAGTAGATGCTCAGTGGTGGTGGTCAGGAGCCAACTGTCTAAGTATGTAAACACCCGGATTCCTAGATGCCTCAGGTGAGCCGGGTCTACTACATCCTGTCGAAGGCTGACAATATTGAAGCTGATATTGTTGGCACCAAAGTGTCGAAAGCGAAAGTCATCGCTTGTGTAAACGGAAATCTCCATAAGGGGAGATTTCCGTTCACTGCAATGTAGTGCGATCTCAGAGTTGGTATATTTAAGTAGCAGAAGGTGTGGGGGACGCAGGGGGGCTTGCCCCCCTGCATAGAGCAATTTGTGTTGTGTTTGGGTGTTTTTTTTGTGTGTGTTTGGTGTTTTCGACATTTTCGTGTCAATTATTACGCTGTCGACAGTTTGAGTTTTTGACAGCATAATATAGACGTGGTGAGCGTAACTACTGCCATGTATTTGGTAAACACTCTGGGGGCTATAGTGAGACCAAAGGGCAGAGTTCTGAATTGGTAATGGCTGGCTCCCAGCCAGAAGTGTAAATATCTTCTGGATCGCCTGTCCATCTTTATATGGTAGTAGGCATCCTGAAGATCTATGTAGCACATCCAATTGCCTTTCTCAGAAAAGGGAGTATAGACTGCAGTGTCACCATCCGGATCTTTGTTTTCTTTACCGACTTGTTCAGTCTGCTGAGATCCAAAACTGGTCTCCAGTCCCCTATCTTTTTTGGAACTAAAACGAACCTTGAGTAAATTATGAATCCAATTTGGTCTGCGGGGACTTCTTGGATGACTCTTTTTCTTAGCAACCTTTAAATTTTTAGGAATGCTTGATCCCTTTGACTGGGTGGTATGTCTGGGATAGACTTTGGTGGAGGGGGTGGAAGGGAGAAAGGAATGTTGTATCCCCTGGATATGATCGACCGTACCCATTTGTCCTGAGTGATGTCCAGCCGGGCTTTTGGGTACAGTGATAATCTCCTCCCAACTGCCTCCAGAGGTGGACAGGTGGGCCTCCTTTCAGGAGTGCTGGAAGGGCCTACCAGAAAACATATCTCTGTCATCCTGATTCTGCAGACGCGATCTGCTGCGAGGGCAGCATCTTCCTTTATTTCTCCCTCTGCCCCTGCGGGGAAAATTCACTGAGTGTCGGGCAAAGCTCCTTTGGTTTTCCGGAACCACATTTTTCTACCCTTCTGACTTTTAAGATAAGGTCTGGTAGGGCCAGTGAAATGGACTACCACGGCAGATAGAGTTTTGCCATCTTGTTCGCTCCTGGTAAGACTCTCTCTCACTTTTGGCCCGAACAAAGATGAGCCATCAAAAGGGGCTTCAATAAAGAAAGACTTGAAGGGTTCAGCAAACTCACAAAGATGAATCCAGGAGTTTCTCCTCAGAGTAATTCCTGTGCCTGCTGCCCTGCTTGCTCCATCGGCCACATAAGAAATGAGGTGCATGGAGGAGTTTGTTATAGAGGTTATGGTCGCAAGCTGAGAGCTTATCTTGTCGGATACCCCCCCAGCTGTAGCACCTTGGAAGGTATCTCCTAGCTCCTTGAGGAGATCCCTCTGAAGATGAGTAAAGTGGGATAAATAATTCAGCTACCTAAGGGTAAAGGCCGCAGAAGAGAACATATGCTTCCCATATCTATCCATCGTTCAAGATTCCTTATTTGGCAGATGGACAGATGAAGTTTCGGCTAGTTCCTTCTTAGTGGCCGCCGGCACCAACATAGCATCTACTGGGACACCTTTACTTAGAAACTGTTTGTCCTCCAGGGCTGTAATAAATTTGTTGGGCCTCCTCGGAACTGGTTATACCGACTCTGGAGAGCCCCATGCCTTTCGAATGACTACACCTAGGAGCTGGTCAAAAGGCAGAGACACCCAAGAGGTGGAGGGTTGAAAACCAAATGCCTCCAGGTATACCGACTCACCTTCAGAAGGGGAGAGGGTCTTCCAGCCACCTCTCTGTTTCAGGATCTCTAGGATGTCTGAAAAGGAGACATACTCAGAGGGTGACCGTGGGGACCCTTTTAAATCCTCTAAGTCAGTATCCAATGTGACAGATTCAGGGGAGTCTATGTGTTTCCTCTTACTGGTTCTCTTCCGAGGGACCTCTTCAAAGAGTTGTTCCGGGAAGGTTTCAGAAGAGAGGGTCTCTCACCCACTGGGGCATCCCGGGGCATTGGTTCTCTATGCTGGGGTTGGTGGGATGGTGTAGAGGTTGACACTGGCCCTTTTGGGGGAAGAGTAGCTGGAGCCGAGGGTGAATCAGTCTCTGAGGAAAGCAGACTCCTCATCACCTCGAAGGCACCATGATCCTGGGCCAATAGAGACTCCAGCTCCGAGGAACCAGGAGACATCCCCCGTGCCAAGGAGGATGGTGTGGAGGCTGATGTGGGTGCGGAACTCACATGCGCCAAAGCTCTGAGTGGGACAGTCGGGTCCGACAAGGGTCCGAATTGATTCTCCTCCAAGGAACCGATGAGGGAGTCTCAGCCCCCAGATCTCTTGATGGACAACAACATCTATGAGATCAGAGCAGAGGTTGGCACCGAAACTCCGGGGATGCATTTCAGGTCCGACGGTTCCACCACAAGGACCTACAGACACTCTGGCTCTGAACTCGACTGAGTTGGAAGAACAGAAGGTAAAGCAGCTACTAAAGTCAGCTCCACGACCATCTGGGCTCGTGAGAATTTTTGCTAGGGCTGGTGTACGAAGCAACCTTCTAACCACCCGTTCACATCATTATCCGAAAGGCTCCTGGATGACCAAGAGGAACAGTTGGAGGACTTGTGGCTGCCTGCCACCGACTGCAATAAAGGAGACTGCGGCACCGAATGAATCAGATCCAAGGAAGGTGACCGGCTCTTTTTGTGGCTCCGAGATGGTTCCGAAGCTCAAGGTGGAACCGATTGAGACTTTGCCATTTTAGAACCAACAGACTTTGGATCAGAAGAATCCACTTTCTCATGACTTTTCAATGGTTCGGAAGCTGGAGCCGAAGAAGTTTTGGATGACTTTTCTGAAGGTTTAGAGGTCTGAGTCCCTTCAACAGCCAATTCAAAAGGCCCCTTTAACAAACCGCTGACTATCAGCTTGTTCTTCCATTCCTGCAGGACCCTTGAACTAAAACTATGGCAAATAGAACAGGAATCCTGCATGTGGATGGAGCCCACGCAATACACACAACTAGTGTGTCCATCTTTGAGTGACATTTTTTGTGTGTAAGAATCACACTTCTTAAAACTGGACTGTTTGGTCTCTTTAGACATCCTGTCACAATTAGCAAAAAACTGTCACAACCAGGAATGAAGTCACAAAATATAAAATTTGTCACCACAAGTCCAAGGAGACACAAAACGGATCAGCAAGACCATAAAAATAAAAAACAACTATACTAGCAAGAAAACCAAGGTTTTTTATTTTTGGAGAAGAAAAGGGTTAGAGGAGAGTCTCTAATTTAAACAACGTACTCCTCTATCCTGAGGAGATGCCTCTAACTTAAACGATGAAACCTGAATTTCAGAACAGGGAAAGGGGTGCCCTCTAACTAAAAATGGCTTTGCTAGGGAAAAAAGGAGGGAAAAGAAATCCTCTAACTTAAACGGATTCACTGAAAAGGAGCAGTCGATAGACAGAAGGCCTAAGAAAATGAGAACCCAAACAAAACTGAACAAACCACACAAAAGGTTAAAGAAAAAATTAATTTAGCCTAAGCCAGCAAAAAAGCAATCCCGAAGCTGTAAATGGCAAATGAGATCTAGGTAACGGTCACTAGGCATATTGGGATAGGATGTAGTCTCGAGCCAGTGAAAGCTTTCAAGCTTTAGTATGTGGCAGAACCCAACCATCAAGAATGAAGGTGAGACAGGACAACATAATATAGGTTCATAGGTTGATACTAGGCTATCTGCCCTAGGGCATTTACAAGCCTAGCCAGAGTGTGTTTGGCTTTTGCCACCCTTCTTAGATTAGATGACTGTGCCTCTGTATAGTAGGTCACAGAAGATAGCCCATTTAAGGTTAGTTTACTGTGCCTCTGTCTAGCAGTGACACAAAAGAGATCCCAGGGGTAAATTTACGGTCTCCCATCCAAACGTCAAGATTCTTCTTGAAGAGGGTCATTGAGGGGCTCTGTCTGACATGGATTGGGATTTGTTCCAGAGTGAGGGGAGCCTCTGGGATATGAATCTGTCCCTCCAGCATGTTCTATTTATTTCTGTGCTGAGGTTTAAGTCACTAAAGCATGTAGTTCTGATGGATTTGGATTTCTTGAGGTGGAGCATGTCCATTAATTCTGGGTTGGACATGGCTTTATACGTCAGGCACAGATCACCTCTGAGTAGGCGGTAAGCAACTGAGTAGAGCTGGAGTTTCTTTAGCCTAACTGCGTAGGGCATCTGTTTGAGTCCCTTGATCCTCTTGGCGAGGTACTTTTGGGGTCTTTCTAGTTGTAGCAGGTGTCTGGTAAGGTACATCCCAAATGGGGCATTGTATTAAATTATGGGCCTGACGAGTGATGAGTAGAGGGGCACAATGACCTTTCTTGATCTAGATGTGAACCCCTTCGTGATAAGGTGGGCTATATAGAATGTCTTTATAACCACTTTGGCAATGTGATTGTCAAAAGAGAGATTGCAATCTACTTGGGTCCCCAAATCCCTAATTACTTCTTCCGTACTTAATGGATTACCACCTATGTGGTAATTTGTGGGCACTTTGTTTTTCCCAAAGGGGATGACTATGCACTTTTTGGCATTTAGCTTTAGGCCATGGCTCTGGCACCAGTTATCCGTCTCTGTGAGACCTTTTTGTAGGATGCTTGTGTCAGCCGGCGAGTCGATTATGGCCCCCAGTTTGCAGTCATCTGCAAACTTTGTCAGCCATAGTCCTCCTGTGTTAGCCTGTACCTCAGAGAAATATATACCGAACAAGAGAGGTCCCAGGACTGAGCCTTGTGGGACGCCACTTGTAACTGATTTAGAGTCTGACATGGCACCTGCACCTGCAATTCTGACCATGTGGGTTCTATCCCTAAGCCAGTTTGCAACCCATCTTGTGACATAGGGGTTGATATTTAAGCTGGTGAGCTTATTTATGATACCCGAGTGGGGTATTGTGTCGAAGGCTTTTGCAAGGTCAAGGTAGGCTGTGTGGACTACCTTCCCTTCGTCTATGACCTTGGTGACTGTTTCAAAGAAATTGACCAGGTTCAAGAGGCAAGATCTGCCCTTAACAAAGCCGAATTGGGTAGGATCCAGTGTTTGGAGGTTCCCAATATCTTTGTTTATGAGTTCCATGATGATACACTCCATAGCTTTGCAGACCAGGCTAGTTAGGCGATAATAAAATTCGGAAAACTGCAAAAAACTCCAAAAACAATATTAATATCAAAAACAAAACTATGGTTTTAGTTAGAGAGCTGAAGCAATTTCCTTCGTGAAATTAATATTAAGATTTTAATTAATTATTTATGAAATTAACGAAAGTAGGTTCCCATTGGATAATCAATTAAATGAATGTACATAAATAAATTGCATTTGATAATATACTGGTCATCTGATGAAGTCATAGGAAATAGATGAAAACGCTGTGTCTTTTGCACTTTATATTTGAAGGCGTTCATGTTATATGTTCGTGTCTGCGTGGTGGAATAAACTTTTTGTGGAATAAACTTTTTAGCCCTTACACGGAGTTGGCGGCTTTTCTTCTATGTGGTTACTGCCTTATAGGGCGATAGTTTCTGGGGTCCGTTGTGGCACCACCTTTATGGAGTGGGACCACTGTTGCTGTACGCCATTCTTTGGGTACATATCCTGTTGTAAGGCTGAGACTGAACAGTGATTTTTGGTGAGGGTTCAGTTCTTCTTGGAGCTCATGTTAAATGCAGCCCGGGACACCATCTGGTCCCATTGATGCTGTGTTTTTTTCTTTGGAGAGGGCAGCTCTCACCAGTGCATCTGTGATGTCAGGGAGGCTACACTCTGTTGGGATAGTCATTTGCTCATTGGGGGGGGGGGGGGGAGTTTCCACTGAACCTGTCTGCCAGGATGTTGGCAATGTCTCTGGGTTCAGTGTATTTTTTGTCATTTTGCATTAACTCAGAGCATATCTGGGAGTTTCCTCCCAGGTTTCTGACATAACTAAAGAAAGCCTTGTGATTATCTTTAGCGTCTTGTGCAATTTTTCTTTCGAAGCTAGCCTTAGATGATTTTATGAGGGATCGTAGTTTCTTGCTAGTACTGATCAGAGTTGCCTTCCCTTTCAGGGATTTTGCTCTATCATGTAGTAGCTTTCTCCTTCTGTTGTACAGCTTATTTATGGCTGGGGTCCACCAGACAGGTCTCCTGCCTTTGGAGGAGTGTGTCTTAGCTTTATTTGGGATAGCACGATCCATGCATTCCTGTAGGTATCCATAGAATGCGTTTGTAAAGGATTCTGCAGTTTGGGACGTATTTTCCACTGGCCCTGGGGCTTTGAAGGATTCCACCTCGGTTTTGAGAAGTGGGAAGTTTGCTTTTGAGAAGTTTTTGACCGTGGTTTCCTTTGCTGGGGGTGGGGATGGGATATGGATGTCCATAGTGATTAATTTATGGTCAGATCTTACCAATGAGGGGTATACCTCTGGTATGGAACATAGAGTCCCCATGTTGTTGATGATCAGGTCCAATATGTTTTCCCCTCTTGTGGGAGTGGTGACCAGTTGTTCCATAGCATTTGAGTTTATACATTCTAGGAACCTTTGGGCTAGGTTGTTGGGGCTTGAGTAGTGCTCCCAGTCTATGTTTGGGTAGTTAAAGTCACCCAATATAATGGTGTTTGGAGAGACTTTCATATTCTCCAGTGTCTTCAGGAAAGCCGAGTGGGGTTCCTGAGTTTGGGAGGGTGGTTTGTACCAGGCTACAAACTGGAAGGCAGTTTTGCCCACTGTTAGTTGCACATGGATGGTCTCAGATGCTTCGTGCAGTGCTACTAGCCTGGAGGTATGGGTATTGTCAGAAAAATATGTATTAATGTATGTGCTTAATGCTAATTAGAAACTAAATGAGTTAACACATTTTTCATTCTATTTTATATGCACTATTTTATATACAGCTTAGTTTTATATGAGAGTAAAAGATGCTTTTGAAACTGCAGTGTGCTTTCTGAAACTTGCAAGATGCCCTCTGTCATAGTAACTGCTAGCACAGCAAAATGCATGTTTATGCCTTTTGGAAATGTACTTGAGAAGCATGTGATTATCTGCTAGGTCAGGAAGCAATGAATGAACAATGCCATATTCTATAATGTAATGATTTTGAACAATTAGCTCTGTTCGAAGTATGAGAACACGCACAGCTGCAGAAGGAAGAGATAAAACAGACAAAGGACTGTTGGAGAAATGAACTGCAATCTATACTTGCTTTGTGCTCAAATTAGCCATAGTACCTTGAATGGTAATATTGCATATATCTAACTGGTAGTAGCCAAGGCCACATTGTTTTTCTTAGGAAGTTTCTCACAAAAATTGATAGTACAAGCAGAAATTTACAAAAACAATCACTACGAAATGATGATGTTAAAACTTGTGATTTACTACGTCAGCTTGGTAGGCAATGTCTTATTAGAAAATGTATAAAAATGCTTGCATTTCCTGATTCTAGTCAGACAAACTCTGTATTAGCACGTTTTTGTCTCCTTGCTGCAAGATTAAAGTGCCTTAACCTGAACCTACCGTGTATTGATCATTTTAAAGTATATTTTTCTTTGACAGATTGGTCCTTCGAGCCGGAAATTATATCTGTCACTCTAGCTCAGGTCAGAATGGGCTCAGTGGCATGAAGCCGTATGGGGAAGAAGCCACATTGGTTCTTCTGCTTTGAAAGAACTCTGACTGAATTGTCATTCAAAAGAGGCCAGCCACTGTTTCTGATCTGTGATTGGAGGACGAGTCAACGTTCCGGTGGGATCAAAACACGGAGGCTCAGGTAAGGAGGAATTTACCTTTTTCTGTTTTAGATCAGGGACTTGTTACAGTATTTTTGTTTTTGTCAGGGAGATTTGCAAGTGCAGATCAGGGACAAAAACGATTGCTGTCTTGTCATAGATCAGGGAAACAGAATAGGTAGGCAGTTATTCTAGATAAACTGTGAAAAAGTGTAAGTCGTGGTACCACGTGATAAAAAGGGTTACGTAACAATTTCTAACTTAGCTAAGGCAACATGGGAAATCAGTGCACAAAAAGTTCCCGAGACCCGCCCTTAACCGAAGACGCGAAATATATGCAATTACAGCGTGCCGATAATGTTAGGTATTATACAAAATGGGTTAATAAATACAAATTTGATGGTAATTTAGATAAACTTGTTAGACAACTTAAAACAGACGCGAAAGGTCAGCTAAAAAAGCAACGACAATTAGGAGACCCTCAGGCACACAGGTAGCTTGAGGAAGCAAACCGCAGGGAACAAAAGATTAAAAATTCAAAAGCAATGTTTTTGGATAAAGAAGACAACAACTTGGTAATAGCAATAGCCCCTCCGCCCCCTCCGCTTCCATTACCAGAATATGAAGCGAGTGGACAAGCTGATCCACCTCCGCTATACCCAGCTGTTCCTGCAAAACCAAAGCCATTTATTAGAGATCCTATCGAGACCAGGTCTCGAACACGCAACTTAAGAGGGGATATTGAATTGTATGAAATAAATACAAATTCACAAACTATGAGTGAAGAAGAGATATGTCCACTCATAGAAGTACAAAATCCACAGGCAGGACAGGACCCAACTCTTCTAGTATATAGACCGTGGACACCGGAAGACATCCGGAAAGCCACAGAGGAAATTCCCCATCCAAAAGTTAATTTTAGAAAATTCTTAGAAGACTTACAGGGCATGAGGTTAGGCTACCATTTGAATGGAGAGGAAGTAGAGAAAGTAGTCAGACAAATCGTAGGTCCAGATTGGCACATGATCGGTGGGAACTGGAATCCTCGTGACGGAGAGCTTAGACCACTCCCACATAGTAACACAGAACTGGATAACAGAGTGAAAGGTCTGACAGACCGAATCTCTGAGAAATGGAAGCCTAGGGCTGATTGGACTTGCATTAATCAATGCATACAACAAGAAGGTGAAACTGTTGATAGATATTATGCCAGACTATTAGAATGTTTTAATAACCATTGTGGAATGCAGGTACCTGAAGACCAAACACATGATTCCCCATATGCCCAGCAGCTAAAGAATGCATTTTTGAAAGGCAGTATTGCACCCATTAGCAGCTTTATTACAAAGCACATGGTAGATCATCGTACAAGTAGATTACAGTCATTACTTGAATATGCAAGACATGCCGAAAGGCATTTTAATAGCAAAAAGAAAAAGAAAACTGAAGTATTTGCAGTAGAAGACGGATCAGAAGTCTTTGTAGTGCAAACTGGGAAGAAGGGTAAGAAAAATGCCCAGGGAAACAAACAATCTGATAAACGATCAGAGGACTTTGAAGAGAGAAAGAAAAGGGGTGAATGTTTTAAATCTCCGCTATACCCAAAGGGGACATTTAGCAAGGGATTGCAGGCAAAATAAAAAGGTAACCACAGAAGACAAGGAGGGTGAGGACTGACTATATGATAGTCAAGAATCACTGGAAAGGAATAAACAAGAAAAGACAAGTGCAAATGTGATAGAAGGGGTAGAGGACGTGATAGAAGAAATAGAGGATGTGCATGAAATCACAGATAATGGAGAAAATGAAATTTTGGACTTAGCATTATTGAGCCTAGAGCTCTACTTAGCAAACACAAAACTGGAAGTTACACTTCTGGTAGAGGGGAGGGAAGTTAAATTCCTGTGCGACTCAGGGGCTTCACGGACCCTGATATATCCTTCCAAACTACCAGAAAATTCAGAATCACTTGACTACATATTAGTGAAAGCAGCTAATGGACAGCTGTATTGGGAGCCACTCTCCCACAACATAGTGATAACTGACCCAGTTTCAGGAATGACCCAGAAAAACAAAATTGTTGTTTCTGCAAAATGCCCAGTGAATCTCTTGGGCAGAGACCTAATGCAGATATTTGGCATAGCCATTGTTCTAACTATGCAGGGTATGGAAGCACAGCGACAAATGGATACTTTTGTAGTGCGACCGGAGGGTGAAACATTTTATTGGTACAGCCAGGACTTAGTTACGACTGGTCCAGGGGCAGTAACCGAAGAACTGATGAACGTAGCCATCAGTAAATCCCCCTCCCTTGACACTGATAAACAGCATTTGTTGCATTGCACTCTATATTACTGTAGCAAACCAGAACCTGATAAAGAATATGAGCAAAAACTGTTTAGAAACCATGCTAACAGATTAGTATTACGAAATTTGTACTGGGACACAGAAGGAAACAGTGTGGTGAGCTGTTCATTGCCCCAGGAATTCTTAGCACTTTACAAATCTAATCGATTACCACATGTGAGTTTGACTAAAGATAAAAATGTGAAGTGGGCAGACCTAGGAGAAAAAGTCACAAAATGGGAAAAGCAGACAGAATTAGAACTTTCTGAACAGGGAGTACAAAAGCAGAGACTAAAATTGGATAACGCAGACACACCCGGCTGTACACTCGCAGGCAAGCGAGGACAGCTGAGTAGCACTCTTACTAGAGGAAGAGGAAAAAGCCTTACGAGACATACCAGAGATTCTCTGGTCAACAGGGAAATCAGATGTAGGACTTATTCGTACAGCAGGACCAGTTACTATCACGCCAAAATCAGCATTTAGACCTCAAAAGAGACAGTATCCCTTGAGAAAGGATGCAGAAATAGGAATCAAACCTATAATAGCAGCCTTACTTAAGGAAGGAGTCTTGATAGAATCTCCCGATTCACCATGTAATACACCCTTATTTCCTGTTAGGAAAGCAAACGGAGAATGGTGTATGGTCCAAGATTTACAAGCTGTAAATGACGCAGTTATACCTAGGGCACCTATGGTGCCAGATCCACACACTTTATTAAATGATTTGAAACCTCAACAAAACTATTTTTCTGTGGTAGATATTAGCAATGCATTTTTCTCAATACCGATACACCCTGACAGTCAACATTGGTTTGCATTTACATTTCAGGGGAAAAAGTATACATATATGCGACTACCACAGGGATATTGTGAAAGTCCAACAATAGTCGCACAGGAAATGGCAAGTAACCTGGCGGGATTTATCCCACCAAAAGGCAGTCAGATTTTACTTTATGTAGATGACATTCTGCTGGCAGCCCCCACCCAGCAAGAATGCAGACAGGATACCATAGCATTACTACAATATTTAGCTACTCAGGGACACAAGGTAAACAAGAACAAACTGCAACTTTGGAAAAAACAGGTAAAATACCTGGGATATGTAATATCCAAAGAAGGCAGAATATTAGATGAAGACAGAAAAATAGCAATATTACAAGCACCTAAACCAACTACCAAGAAGGAAATGATGTCCTTCCTGGGTACTACTAACTTTTGTCAGAGTTGGATTGAAAACTATGCCTTGGAATCTGCTCCACTGACCAACTTGATATTCAAAAAGCCTATGGCAGCACAAGATTTATTACAGTGGACACCAGAAGCAGAATCAGCTTTCTGCAAATTGAAACAACTGATAGCTTCTTCATTAGTTTTAGGATTACCAAACTATCATAAACGATTTTTCCAAACTGTAGATTGTAAGCAAGGTTATATGACATCAGTGTTAACACAACAGCATGGGGACAAACAACGCCCCATAGCTTACTATTCATCACAGCTAGACCCAGTGGCACGATCCCTGCCCCACTGTGTACAAGCAGTAGTCGCAGCTGCAATGGCAGTGCAGGCTTCAGCCTAAGTAGTGTTGTTCCACCCTCTCACATTGAGAGTGCCTCATGCAGTCGCGATTATTTTACTGCAAGAAAAAGTAGCATATCTTTTTCCTGCTAGACATCTTTCCTGTATGACTATGTGAGCCAACCTCATATGACAATTGAACGATGCACAACTTTGAATCCGTCAACCTTGCTCCCAACCCCTGCAGATGGCAAACCACACTGCTGCCTGCAGGAGATTGAGCAAAAGACACTACCTAGAAAAGATCTTACAGATGTTTTCCTTGGATGATGCCGAGGTGACATACTATGTGGACGGCTCATGCAGGAGGGGTCCTACAGGACAAAATCTAGTGGGGTATGCAGTAGTTTCAGATACTGAGATTTTAGAAGCAAAGTCTTTACCACACAACTTATCTGCACAAGCAGCAGAATTGATTGCTTTAACAAGGGCATGTACCTTGGCAAAAGGTAAACGAGTGAATATTTTTACTGACAGTATGCTTTTTCTACTGTACATGTTTTTGCGCAGCAGTGGAAAAATAGAGGAATGATAACATCTACTGGTAAACCAATTAACCATGCGCAATTTATTTTAGATTTGTTACTCTATTCAGTTACCTCAGAAAGCAGCTATTTGCAAATGCGTAACTCATACCAAGCAACAGGATAGAATTTCAAAAGGTAATGCGAGGGCTGATACAGCTGCAAAACAAGCAGCTTCAGCTTCAAAAGTATTTCTTTTGAGTGAGGAATTGCAACCATCTGAGATTTTAGACTTAGAAATGTTAAAAACAATGCAGACACTTACTTCAAATGTAGAAAAACAAAAGTGGATAAAACGAGGAGCAATCCTTGAGAAAGGACTGTACATCTCCAAAGAGAGGAAACCAATTTTGCCATCTAACTTGTTTAGATATGCAGCTTTGTTGAGTCATGGGCAGTGCCATGTCTCAACAGGGGGGATGGTACAGTTAGTGAATCGAGTGTTTACGACATATGGATTTACAAACTACACAAAAATTTTTTGTGCAGCATGCCATGTTTGTAACAAGCATCATGCACAAGGGGCATTAAAACCTAAGCAAGGGAGTTTTCCTACACCACCGTATCCATTCCATACTATCTGTATGGATTTTATAGAGCTGAACAAATGTGAAAATAAGAAGTACTGCCTTGTCATTATAGATATGTTTTCCAAATGGGTGGAAGCTTTTCCAACTAAAACTCCAGATGCAGCTACTGTTGCAAAAGTCCTCGTTAAAGAAATTATTCCTAGATTTGGCATACCGGAAAAGATTTATAGTGACAATGGCATACACTTTGTAAATCAAACTATACAACAACTAAGCCGTTATTTCGGGATTTCTCTGAAAAATCATTGCGCATACCACCCCCAATCTGCAGGATTAGTAGAGAGGCACAATGAGGTTTTGAAAAACAAACTTAGGAAATTGATTAGAGAGACACAAAAGAACTGGGTGCACTATCTACCTCTGGCACTGTTGAGCATGAGAACTGTTCCAAATGTAAAAGGGTTAACTCCTTTTGAAATTCTGTTTGGGAGGGCATATTATACACCTCAGTGGAAACCTCTCATGCCTGCAGAGCAGGAGGCTGACAGTTCACTTGCAGAGTACATGAGGCGATTTTTGAATAACAAACTTTTGCAGTTAAATTCTGTTTCAGATAAAGAACAAACCAGACCATCGGAAGCAGCAATAGCCTCAGGCACGTGGGTCTGGGTGAAGGTTGTGAAGAAAAAGAACTGGAGTTCTCCGAAGTGGGAAGGACTGTACCAGGTACTACTGTCGACACCCACTGCAGTCAAGATCGCAGAGCGAGCGTCCTGGATTCATCTGACACACTGCAAACTGGTTAAGAGCTTTGAACTGGACAAAAACCTTGTTACTGTTGTACAACGAGAAAAAATGACCCCGTATAGAGTAAACAGAGATGCAGAACAACCTCAGAAAATTTGCATGATTATTCTGATAGCTATACTGATAACATTGATCTTTTTGCTGTGGCCTTTCCTTTTCCCAACCACAAGAGTTGAACTGAACATGATGCATTACTCATAGACTGGCAACCAAACTTTAACACTTACCAAGCAATTAAATATGTGTATGCTGAGACTTTTAATGTTTCAAACTGCTGGTTTTGCACAGCTATACCAACAGCATACGGGGGATTATTAATGACTGCTGTCCCCCTAGAGGTCAATGAGACCTGGGAAAACTTGATTTTTGATACTACACCTGTGAAATCACAAGACAAAATAGCATTGTACCTACCTGTTACACAAAAAGGGATTGTATATTTTTACAAGAATGACACTATTCAGGTGGGTTGGAGCAATTGCAATGTGACTGTTTCTTATAAATGTTATATTAAAGGCAGTAAGACTAAAACTATTTGTGATACAAAATATGATGCATATTTTGAGAAGATGCATAGAAATGTTGACGAGATACAACATAATCCTGTTCTTTTAAAGCAGCTTTCTATTATTGATAAGAAAATGTTTCATGCAGGGCAAGCTTATATCAATACTAAAGTAGAGAATTGTTATTTTGTTTGTGGGAAAAAAGCTTATAAATGGCTACCTGAGAACTGGTCCGGCAGTTGTTTTTTAGGTTACCTGGTTCCGGCCATACGACACACTGCAGCTTTGCCTCAGGGAAAATTTCGAAACATCAGAGAGGTCAGCAGTAAACCTAGAAGTCCAATTAAGACACCCGAGAATCCAGTGGGACGAATCGAAGCAGGGTGGAGAAACCATAACTCCGTAAAGAACAAAGATAAACTGACATACATGGACTTGAGTGACACCATTATATCGTGGGCAGGCATAGCCCCTGCATATGGCGCAGTGAAATCGATTTGGGAGGTGAGAAAACTGTCTAAACTTATCGAAGTTATGAGCAATGCAACTTTTTCTGCTCTCGAATTAGTGACTGATGAACTGAATGCTATGAGAACTGTGGTGCTTCAGAACCGCATGGCTCTCGACTTCACCCTAGCGGCGAGAGGTGGTACGCGCGCTTTAATCAAAGAAGAATGCTGTTCGCATATTCCTGACAACCAGCATGAGATAAACGACCATCTTGAGGTGATCCAGCAAGTGTCGACCATGACCAAAACCAGGCCCAAACCCTCTGACGGACATTTTCCAGAATCTGTTTGGGGGGTGGGGTTCCATCCTAATGAACATCCTGATTGCCATTTGTGTAGGATTACTCCTATTAGGAGCATGCATTTGTTGTGGTATTCCCTGCATGAAAAAGTTAATTAAATATTTTATAGACATGTCAGTTTCTGAGACTTTGTACCAAAGTACTGAAATTGAAGAGTTGTTGAAAAGTGAAACACTTTCATAAGTTTAAACTGAATGACTCTCTTAACTGCAAATCCTGAATGGAAGAGGTTAGGAGAAGAAGCAAACTGTTCATCCTTTTGAAAATAGAATTAAAAAGTATTAACAGGGGGGAAATGTCAGAAATATATGTATTAATGTGTGTGCTTAATGCTAATTAGAAACTAAATGAGTTAACATGTTTTTCATTCTATTTTATATGCACTATTTTATATACAGCTTAGTTTTATATGAGACTAAAAGATGCTTTAAAAACTGTTTTACTTACAGTTACTTTTTTTTTCTCACCTTTTAGCTGCCTTCTGAACATTAATGACAAAGTACGGTATATGCTTAATAGTCCACACACATGCTTGATAAAGTTACCAAAAGTCTAGTCTTTCTCAGCCACATTTTCTTGCAAATTTCACAAAGGTGATTGATGCTTTATAGTCTCCTATTTATTCACTGATTTCAGTGTTACTGATTTTTTCCTGTTCATCTCCATCTCCCAACACCAGACTCTGATTCAAGTCAATGGTACTACAGATTCTTCTGGTCAACCCCGTGCGTTTTTCTGTATCGCAAGCATTTCTTTTGGAGAACTGGAACAGGTTTCACTGCTGACAAAGTTAGATCTCTAAGAGCTTTATTGTGCAGAGTCCTATTCTATTTGATGGCTCATTTTTTTGTTGAATAAACTCTTATTTCCTTCTTAGCCTGCTTTGATTCAAAAAATTACTTTGATTGTCCAGGAAAAAATACTCTGGATACAACAGCTTGAATCTCACACCTGCCTCTCGACATTCCTAAGATTCCTTGATTACCAGAATAAATCTGCTTCTCTTCTGTCTGGTGCACAGTGAATAACAGTTTTCTACAAACACTCTACTGTCTCCAGTTTTTAACACTTTTCCCTTCTGGCATACGTTTTTCAGGATCAACTCTTACTGCTGATAATGATTGCATCTTTACTAATACAGGTAAGCAGAAGAGCTGATCCTGACAAAACTATGGCAGAAGGGAAAAGTATTAAAAAAAAACTGAGACAGCAGCGTATTTGTAGAAAAAGGTTATTCACCACATTCCTTCTTTATCATGGTCATGTTTGGAGCATATACTCAATATATCCTTTCAATTAACAAATCATGCTGTGGAATACCAGTCCAGTTGCTTATTTGCACTTCTATTCCTTCCAGTTTCTCTGGTACAGCGGAAAATCTCAGGGTTTCCCTGCACACTGTACCATTTTTTGAAACAGTTTTTCTTTAAAAGTCTTTTTTCTTCATTTCAGTCTCTGATTTTTGCATTTTTATCAGCTCACCTCAATAGCTAATTAAAACTTCTTCTACTTTTTAAAGACTTTTACTTGAGTTGATATACTCCTTTAATATTTCATTTATTTTAATCACCACGGTATACACTTGAATTATTTTCTTCTCTAAATTAGTGGAAGCCATATCTTGTACCAAAGCTGAAGCTTGAGCTGCTTTTTGCTGAACGGCTACAGAATTTTTCCCATCCATCGATTTTTTTCTTCTCATTTTCTGACTTTCTTTCAGGTTCTCTACATTTCTTCTTTGCTGGTATCCAGGCAGTGCATTTACTAGCCAGTAACTGAATTTTACTCATGCTGTCAATATCACTGGCTCTTTTTTCTCAATTTCTTTATTCACAATGGGAGAGCTGAAATTAAACTGATCAGTGTGCAGCCATCTCGGAAATTTCAAGAAGGTCAATTTACTGACCTTTCATCTATTTCTCACTACAACCTTGTCCAGCCAAGTTTATTTGTACTTGGAAGGAACTGGATATTCTTAAAAAAACATAAGACCAGAAGGGGACCCTACTCCCACTAGAGTCTTAGAGATGGTGCTTTAGCTTAAATCTGTGTACTACATTTCCCACTGTGGGATGAAAAACCATACCGGCAGACATAGTTATTTCATGTGTGAAGCACCAGCAGGCCCCCACATTTAATGTGAGTCAGATGGGTGAACCTATTCTCTTGGACCCCCCCCCCCAACTTGAGTACTGTATTTTACCGCTAAGTCCATCTGCAAGAAGACTGTAATCCAGCCAGCCAACTACATAGCAGAGATCTGGCAATTACAGGAACCTGTCTGGATGACAATTTTGGTCCTATCTTTATAGCTTGGTGTCCCTAGGATCTTAAGAGATGTGAAACTTGTGCTCCATTCTGTGTTTTTTGTAAGGCACTGAGGCAGGTCTTTAATGATCTCTTTATGATGAGGAATAAGCAGCATTTCTATGTTCTGGTCCTGTATGATCTCTTATCTGCATTTGAAGCGGTGGACCACTCTGTTCAACTGAATCATCTGGTACATGGAGCTTTACCAGAAAGGCATATCCAGACTCTGCTACACTTTGCTGTGAAGGAAAGGTTAGTTTGCTTTTATTTTTTGTATTACTGTATTGCCTTTCTATATTTTGAATACTGTAGTTTTGTTTTCTTTACCTTGTGTTTTGTTTGCATTCTGTTTTAACAGCATATTAAAACTTCAAAAGAGACCACAGCTCTCTCTGTTCTGAGTCAGGCAGAATTTTTCCCGCCCTCCCACCCATTTAAGTTGTCTTGTTAAATACCACTGTCTTTCTAGTTGCCCGCCTCTTATGTTAATCTGACCATATATCTCATTTCTCTCTACTTTCACTGGCTTATGTGAGTAATCACAAAATCATCATTTTTGAAATCCCACCCCTTCAATTATTTAAATTTATTGGCCATCCTACAGTATTTCATAGTACCAAAATACAAAAGTGACCACCCCTTTCAATCCATCTTGCTGTTTTAAAAATAGTAACTCTCCACTAAACCTTAACTTTTTAAACAGGTAAAACTCAAGTTACCTACTTTCACATCTAACTTCTCTAGTGCACACTGCAGAGTGCATTCTTTTCAATCTTACCTTTAAGCATCCCTGTGACTATCACTTTCTCTAATACCTGCTGGAAAGCACTAGGAAGCCTTAAACTCATACAAACACTGAACTCTCCTTGTTAACAAGGAGAAATTAATAGTAGGAACTAAACAGCCTATAATTGCAAAGTACCTTGCTAAGGAAACAGCTCCTATACTTTACAAAGAAAAAAAAAAAGCCCCAAACCAGGCATGTCCAAGGGTCAGCATCCGGTGATTTCTCTTGTCCACCTGGTGAATATGGGCATACTGGGGCAATGCAGCAATTGCTTCATGTACACAGACAGCCCTCTCCTCCTACCACCCAACACTACAACCTGTGACAGATGCACTTACATAGCCAAAATGGAAGCAAAGCTCTCTCCACCCAAGATTGTGCTAAACAGTCAAGAGGAGAAGATCAACACCCACACTACACCTCAAGCAACACATAGCCCTTCTAAACCCGCACCACCAACACCCACATATAGCAACACTAAATCCACATATGCAGAGGCCCTTAACTGTAACCTGCCCAAGCAACAAAGACCTCTGAAGCTGAAACGCAAACACCAATCACAACCAATGTGTCACATAGTTCACAACACCAGTGTGCCACCCAGCAACAGCCCCTAAAGCAAGACAATGTACCTAACACTTTAGTCATAGGTGACTTTATAGTCCGGCACACTGATGTCCCTCTCACCAGGTTGAATAAGGAGAAAATTACAGTCAGCTGCCTGTCGGGTGCCAGGATCCGCCACATAACGCATGCACTCAAGTCACTCCACAACAAGTACAAATATGACTCTGTCATTGCCCATGTTGGAGTGAATGACTTGAGACGTACCTCCCTGGACTACATGAAAAGAGACATGGAAGAGCTCTCGGATCATGTGACCCAGGCAGGTATGACCCTACCCCTGAGTAGCATCCTGCCTTCACCCAGAATTATACCACAATATAAGGATAAAATGATTGACTTCAACAATTGGCTAAGCTTATGGTGTCATTCAAAGGGGATCCAATATCTGTCTACCTGGGATGACATGATTGACAGACCACGATGCTTTGCCAGCGATGGTCTGCACCTGTCGCCCCTGGGATTCAGGCTACTGACTAAGGCTCTTGCCACCCCTATAGTGCCTTTTTTAGGCAAACTTCAAAGGACAAAACCACCACCGTAACAGGTACAAGCATACAAAATCTGAAGGTAATGCTACTCAATGCTAGAAGTCTAAACCTCAAAATGCACTCTCTCGAGGCACTCCTAAAAATGGAGAACATCGATATCTGTGCAGCAACTGAGACTTGGTTCAAGGCTCCAGAGAGCACCCCTGCAATACCAGGCTACAACTCTTACCACACTTTTCGGCTACCAAACCAGGACCGAAACACTAAAGGTGGAGGAGTGTCAATATTCACCAAGGATATTCACACCACCAGGCTAGTTGGCCAACACAATGTGTCTGAAATTCTCCAAGTGCAACTAACACTAGGTAAGACTGCAATCCAAATTGTAGCTTGCTACAGATCCCCCACCATACCCAAAGATTCTCACTACACCTTTCTAAACATACTGGAAAATATTAAGATAGAACCTAATACTGGGTGATTTTAACTACCCTGCCATTAACTGGGAAAACTACTCATGTCCCAACACCTTTGCACAACGGTTCTTGGAATTCATAAATTCCAACGCCCTGGATCAACTAATCCATAGTCCCACCAGGGGCTCCAATATCCTAGACCGGTCATTACCAACATGGGAAATCAATGCTCCATACCTATGGTCACCCCCTCGTTAGTCAGGTCTGACCATAAGCTAATCACCCTTAGCATCCAGATCCCACCCCCACCCACCAGTAAAGAAACCACCATAAAAAACTTCTCCAAAGCCAACTTCATGCTACTCAAGTCAGAAGTGACAAACTTCATGACACCCATGCAGACGGGAACTGAAAGTTCAACTGCTGAATCCTACACTAAGGCACTGTATGAGCACATCCACTCATGCATGAATCGTGCCATCCCAAATAGAAACAAAATGCTCTCATCCAAAAAAAGGAAGCCAATCTGGTGGTCCCCTGCCATAAACAAACTTTACAACAAAAGGAAGAAACTTTTGCAGAAAAGAGGAAAATCCCAGGATGCAAAAAACTCCCTTAGTAGCCTCAGTAAGAAACTGAGATGCCTCATAAAATCCTCCAAAGCTAGTTACGAAAATAAAATTGCCAAAGATTCCAAAGACAACCACAAAGCATTCTATAACTATGTCAAGAATCTAAATGGCAATGCTCAGATCTGCTCTGAGCTAAAACAGAATGGCATTAAATATACTGATCCGAAGGATATTGCCAATATCCTGGCAGATCGATTCAGTGCCAGTTTCACCCCCCTCTCACCCCCTAAATGGCCCATCTCAATACCAGAAGATTGCCAAATTCTAGTAATAATGGCCACACAGGTACAAAACGCACTCTCTAAAGCCAAGAATACAGCATCCATGGGACCAGATGACATCCCGGGCTGTGTACTACATGAACTACAATATGAACTGGCACCTCACCTAAGTGTCATGTTTAATCATAGCCTCACCTCAGGTTTCGTGCCCACTGAGTGGCGCAGAGCTACAGTTATCCCAATCCACAAGGGGGGATCCACCTTGGATCCCAGAAACTGCCGTCCCATCAGTCTGACAAGCCTTATCTGCAAGGCCATGGAGCGTATTATCATGGAACTTATAAACAAAGACATTGGCAACCTTCAAACACTGGACCCCACCCAGTTTGGGTTTGTGAAGGGCCGATCTTGTCTCCTGAACCTGACTGACTTCTTTGAGTCAGTCTTCAGAGCCATGGACAAGGGTAAGGTGGCCCACACAGCCTATCTAGACCTTGCCAAGGCCTTTGACACCACCCCCCACTCTGGAATCATAGATAAACTTACTAAGTTGGGCATTAATCCCTATGTCACCCAATGGGTTGCTAAATGGCTTACTGATAGAACCCACACTGTAAAAGTAGCCGACTCTAAATCCAGCTCCAGACAAGTGACAAGTGGAGTACCTCAGGGTTCAGTCCTGGGGCAGCTCTTGTTTGGCATCTACTTCTCTGAAGTACAGGTCAACACTAAGGGACTCTGGCTAACAAAGTTTGCAGATGACTGCAAACTGGGAGCCATTATTGAATCCCCAACTGATGTGGATACTCTACAAAAGGGCCTTACAGAAACAGATGCTTGGTGCCAGAGCCTTGGGCTCAAGCTCAATGCCAAGAAATGTATTGTTATCCCCTTTGGGGAAAAACATGTATCCATGAATTACCATATAGGTGGCAGTACACTAAACACAGAAAGTGTGATAAGAGACTTAGGGACACAGGTGGACAGTGGTCTCACCTTCGATAACCACATCGCCACAACAGTCAGGAAATCCTTCTATGTGGCACACCTCATCACAAAGGGCTTTTCATCCAGAAAAAAGGAGGTCATTGTCCCACTGTATTCATCCCTCATTAGACCCATTATAGAATACAACGCCCCATTTGGTATGTACCTCTCAAGACATCTGCAACAACTGGAAAGGCCACAGAAATACCTCACTAAAAGAATCACAGGCCTAAAGCAGATGCCCTTCGCTGACCACCTTAAAAAACTCCAGCTATACTCTGTCGCATATCGTCTACTCAGAGGCGATCTCTGCTTAACATACAAGGCCATGTCAAACCCAGAGCTGTTGGACATGCTACACTTAAAGAAATCCCAATCCCTCAGAGCTACACGCTCCAGGGATCTAAACCTTGTCATCACAATAAACAAAACATGCTGGAGGGATAGGTGCTCCCCAGACTTTGGAATAGATTGCCCATACATGTCAAGCAGAGTGCCTCTTTGGACCTCTTCAACAGGAACCTTGACGATTGGATGGGAGAAAAGAAATTCACCCCAGGGATCACATCAGTTGCCCTGCTAGACAGGGGTCCAGGAAAGTAAATAATGTGGGAAGAAATAGCCAGGGAATTGTTATGGCTAGGCTTGTATAGGCCCTAGGGCTGATAGCCTAGTACCAACCTATGAACCTATGAACCTATGAACATTACTATAGCATTGATGGTATTGTCTTAGACTGGTTTGCCCCTTGCATTCACTATGTACATGCATTTGTTGACAGAGATTATCCATAGCAGAGGTTTGATATACCATTGCTGTGCTGAAGACATGCAGCCTTACCACTTCTTCCCTCAGGGATTCATGTCTGCTTTTAAGCAACCAGCCAGCTAGTGATTTGGAATACATTCACTCTTATGATGGTCGATACTCCTAAGGGGTCGGACATAGCCATACATCCCTTACTTAGATCATGCGCCTCTCTACTAGGTTTGTCCTGGAATATAATCTACAGTAGAAACAAACTACAATTCAGGTTTATGGTGATTACTGATGATAAGCTAGTTTTAAAGGACCAGCTTTGAGCTTTTTGCAAATCTTCCTGTTTCTGACTTATGACGTCAGCTTCATTAAATATCTCCTTCTAACTTAATGTCTCCTTACTGTGGTGTATGACATGATCTTCTCCTGTTGGGACTACTGTAACAGCCTGTACCTAAATGTTGCACAATTCTAAACTTGATTGTCTGCAGCTTGTGAAAAACTCCACAGCCTAGTTACTTCCTGGGGGTGTCTAGGTGCCATCATATTATTCATCCAGTCTAGCCTGCACTGGTAACTGATCAGGAAATTAATTATGTACAAAGTCCTAATTCTGTTTTATTCTGACCTACATGGCACGGGTCCCTCCTTACTTGCAAGACTTGATATAGTTTTCACAAATCTACTCTGTACAGTCATCCTCTCAGAGGCTGTGAATGGTTCTAGATGCCTGACCTGAATCTTCTTGGATCTGTGCCTTTGTCTATCAGGAGCCATACCACCTGATTGGCTAACAAAGTTCTCAACATTTAGTAGGTTCAAGTATTCCTTAAAGGCATACTTTTGTGGCCTACCATACGATCGTTATCCTTGACTGCTTCAAAAGTTGTTTCTTCTGTTATTCAATGTATACTACATACTATATTTTTGTTTTACACATCTTTGTTTTGCCAGTAATTTATCTATTGTATTTTACACATTTTATTGTTGATCTTTTTATATGATTTGGTTGTTTTTACTGTTCATTCCAAATGCCATGAAGTGACTTTGTTTGAATAGTAGTAGGGTTCAAGCACTAAATTAAATTTGAACTTCATACTCCAATCCCAAGCAATAAAACAGTACAGTGAGGATTCCAAACCAGGATTTTTTTTCAACAAACATCTTTATTAAATTTTCATATATGACATAGGCAGTCTTACATTTATATAAATGAAAAACAAAAAAATGACACCACTTTAGTTGCAAACATTATACAGACACCATTGAAACAACTGTAGTTGTAAACATTGTACATAACTTATAATCTATACAGTCATTGTCAGTTAAGCATTATATAGCTCATTCAGATCCTGCCTCTTAAACCTCGTTCCTTCTCTGCATATATTGTTCCCACAATTCCCATTTTTTCCTATGTAGTTTGCTTCTTCCGTTTTCTAAAGTTCCCACTTCCAGTTGTTTTATCTCTGTTACTATATTCATGACTTCTAGTAAAGCTGGTCTAGACTCTGATTTCCATTTTCTAGTAATTGTTTTTTTTTTTGGCAGCCACCATAATTAGACTCAGCAAGGCTTTACTATGTCTAGGCAATTCCAATTCTGTATCATAGCTCAAACAAATATCACCACAGCAGACCAGGATTTATTGATATCAGGAATGTTTTGAAAGCTTCAGCATTTCAGGCATGAAATAAAGGCCACTTTTCAAGCATGAGCATCAAAACAGTACTCCAAACTGTGAGAGTGAGGGAAAAGAACTGATAGGTGACGAGGTGAGCACATCCTAGGCACACAAGTGTCATCACAGTGATTTCTCTCAGGAGGTACTTGTCTCCCCATGCAGGAATGCAAGGGAAAGCAGAAATGAACTGACATAGGGATATCAGGAAAAAACTATCTCAATATCTCAATGACTACCTAATGGAAAAGGCCCACTGGAGAACAATCCCCATCTCTGATGATGTCGGTATCCCTAAAATGCTTAACTTCCAGTAAAAGGAGTCTACCAATTTTCTGATCATATAGGGAAAGCAGAAGGATTGTCATTATGCAATACCTACAGAAGGAAAGTACAGTCATTTGAATATATTTATCATAACAGCAGATTTTTAAGGATAGATGACTGCAACAGTACATCATAACAACTAAGTTTATCTAGCTTGTGTGTATCTTCTCAAAAGTTGATACAGAAGAACAAAAATGTATCTTGTGATATGAAGCACTGACAGAGGTAAGCAATTAACAGTTCTTTTCAGTTTCTGAATCGATATTCCACCCCCAGTGAAATGTAGTTATGGTTGGAAAATAGTGCTGCTAAGGTGGACATAATAAAAGTGTTTGTATGAAGTGCCACCTCAAAAATACAGAAAGCCATAACATTGAAAGAGCTGTAACACAGGAGTTAAAATCATTTGTTCTATCCCTTGACTATAACTGCAACACGTTTAACATAAAATTATCTCACCCTGAGAAATATAAATAAAGTAGGGTTTAAAACAAACTGGATGTAAATCCAGAGCTAAGGACAATGACATTTTAAAGAAATATATCCCTTTAGAAAGGATGTACATAAAAAAGGATAACATTGGGTAATAATACACCATACAGCATCTTGTACCTTCCCTTAAAAAATCATAATAAACTTAAAACAAAAAATCTTAAGTATACAAAATATGCTACAATCCCTGATTATCAAATATACTAACCCCATTACAATAACTCTTAGAATAAGAGAAGCATACTTAAACCCTAACCAAATAACAGCCTTGAAAGTCAAGTTGTGGCTAATTTAATTGTCCAGCAGCAGCATTAAACAGTATTACTCGAAAGGCATTCCATTTTAACTGCTTAATGGGAGCAAAATAGTGGTGTGTAAGCACAGTAATAAAAAAGTAAACATTTCAGTTGTGAACTATAGAGAAATAATAGTATTATAAAATAATCTGTTCTAGGTACAATGCGGTATTAAAAACATTTTTAACATTGTGACTTTTTAGCCATAACAAAATAGGACCATATATGACAGTATAGCATTGATTATACGACAGCATAATAAAATAAAACAAAAAAAGTAAAAAAGTAAGTAAAACTGGAATTTTCTTCCACCACTGCAGAGATGGGAAACACCCATGAGAGGATGTTTTCTTGAATGCTGAAGTAAAAAGGAAGTTAGAAATGTCCCCGCATTGAAAACAGAGATGCTGTGAGGAACTTTTATGGTTTCAGGGGCCTCTCCTCAAAGATATGGAAGTAATTTGTCATAAAAAATAGAGATGTAAAAAGAATCTAACCACTAAAAAATATGCCAAAGGCCTTAGGGCCATCTGGTCCATAAAACTATGCCCAGGCTGCCAATCTACCCCCCAAATTCCTAAAATGCATTATGCAGCCTTCTGTCTCTAAAGCTGTAGCCATTGTGAAATGTGACAAATAAGTACATAGAAAAGAATAGATGATGAGAAAGAAGAGTAGAAGACTAAAGCCATAAGGTAAGAGATGTACTGTGGGGATTTTACCAAAGATAGACCTTCTACTTATACATTTATTGCTTGGGTAATTTATCTGTGCATGTGAAGTTTAGATGATACTTGCCTGATGGTTGAGAAAGCAGGGTCCTTGATGGAAGAAGCCTCAGTGGTCTGTGTAGAAAGGAAGGGTTGAAGAAGAGGGAAGTAAATTTATATATGCCAAAAGTGGCCTATCTGTATCTCTTCTACCTTATGCAAATCTGTCTTTGTGACTAAACTTTATCAAAGGAAATGGGGAAAAAAGAACAGTAGAAGTCACTGGGTCAGGGTACAACAAAGCATCCTTTGTTCAACTACCAAAAGGTGTGATATGTGAAAAATACTTGTTACATTTGGTGTTGGTTGAAGAGGCAAAGAGGTTTCAGAATTAATGGCACAAAAGGTGAAATATCCTCCTGGCAAATGAATGAGTGACCATGCATAGATTATTAAGAGATACAAGCTTAACCTATCTCCTAAAGAATTTGTTTCCCTTGGAATGTGTGACAGTGCTAAAAAGTACTGGGACTGAATGGCCCACTGCCATACTCTAATTGCCTCCTGACACAGGGGTAAGATTAGGTATTACCCTGTTTGCTGATATACTAGACCAATGGATGGAAATCATAACTCCCCACTGTCCATATTTCTGCAGAATATACAGAATTTTTTCTCATATTTTTGGTATGTTTTGTCATAAAGTTGTGGTTTTCTAGCAAATCGCTGAGGATTCAAGTCAGACTATAATGAAAGACATTTGAGTTTCAGGCTTCATACCAGCAGAAAAGTCATGCTAATTCAAAACCTACTATTCTATCAACTTTCTAAATTTCTAAGAGCAATATTTAAAAACTGCCCCTATTTTTGGGTTTTTGTCCCCCATTATTTATGGCTTTGTCTAGATTTGTTTACTCCAAGTGGTTGAAAGTTATGATGGAAATCAGTCCCTGAGGCACAGAGTCCTGGAATGCCAGAAGAAGCTGAAGCTGATGTGAAAACAGTTTCCTGAGGCATCCAAGTCTCCTGAACTGTATGACCACTGAAATGCCGTCCATCATCCATGGGCATATGATCACATGACAACAGATACTAATAAGATTTACAGCTGGAAGGGACTGCCTACCAAGAGATTGAAGTAATCTAGCCATCAGGTTAGGTGAGAATGGTGTGCTTTTAAAATGTGAATGGGTTAAAGGAGACAGCTGCACCATGACATCAGCGAGCACAAAGAGTCCACTGACATACCCTTAATGGAAGTCTGGCATGAGGTATCACAAAACTGATACTGCTATTACGTCCAGGGACTTGACACAAGTAATGGCAAAGCCCATGGAGACAATAAGCACTGAAGAAAAGACAACCTTTTTTTTCTAGAAAAAAAGCTAAAACTTAACAGTGATATCCACGAAGCACCCTATGAAGAAAACAGTCTGAATCAAAAGAACTATTTAAATTTATTGCCCATCCTACTGTATTCCATAGTACCAGAATACAAAAGTGACCACCCCCTTTCAATCTACCTTGCTGTTTTAAAAATAGTGACTCTCCACTAAAACATAACATTTTAGACCGGTAAAATTTAAGTTACCTACTTTCACATCTAACTCCTCTAGTGCACACTGCAGTGTTTAGGATAAACCATTTTTTTTTCATCTTACCTTTAAGCATCCCTGTGAGTAGCACTTGCTTTAAAACCTGCTAGAAAGCACTAGGAAGTCTTAAACTGATACAAGCACTCAAATCTCCTTGTTAAGGAGAAATTAATCGTAGGCACTAAACAGCCTATAATTGCAAAGTACCTTGCTAAGGTAAGGGAAAACAGCTCTTGTACTTTACAAAAAAAAAGCACCAAATCAGGCATGTCCAAGGGTCAGCTTCCAGTGATTTCTCCTGTCCACTTGGTGAATCTGGGCATACTTTGGCAATGCAGCAATTGCCTCATGTACACTGACAACCCTCTCCTCCTACCACCCAACACTACAACCTGCAAGAGATGCACTTACATAGCCAAACTGGAAGCAAAGCTCTCTCCACCCAAGATTGTGACAGACAGTCAAGAGGAGAGGGTTAACACCCGCATTACACCTCAAGCAAGGCAGAGCCCTTCTAAACCCACACATAGCAACACTAAACCCACATATGTGGAGGCCCTTAACAGTAACCTGTCCAAGCAACAAGGACCTCCGAAGCTGAAACGCAAACAAACACCAATCATAACCAAAGTGTCACATAGCTCACAACACCAGTGTGCCACCCAACAACAGCCCCTAAGGCATAACAACATACCCAACAATTTAGTCATAGGTGACTCTATAGTCAGGCACACTGATGTCCCACTCACCAGGGTGAACAAGGAGAAAATTACAGCCAGCTGCCTGTCGGGTGCCAGGATCCACCACATAACGCATGCACTCAAGTCACTCCACAACAAGTACAAATATGACTCTGTCATTGTCCATGTTGGAGTGAATGACTTGAGATGTACCTCCCTGGACTACATGAAAAGAGACATGGAAGAGCTCTCGGATCATGTGGCCCAGGCAGGTATGACCCTAGCCATGAGTAGCATCCTGCCTTCACCCAGAATGATACCACAGTATAAAGACAAAATGACTGACTTCAACAACTGGCATTCAAAGGGGATACAGTATCTGTCTGCCTGGGATGACATGATCAACAGACCACAATGCTTTGCCAGAGATGGTCTGCACCTGTCACCCCTGGGATTCAGATTACTGGCTAAGGCTCTTGCCACCCCTATAGTGCCTTTTTTAGGCAAAATTCAAAGGACAAAACCATCACCATAACAGGTACAAGCATGCAAAATCTTAAGGTAATGCTACTCAATGCAGAAGTCTAAACCTCAAAATGCACTCTCTCGAGGCACTCCTAAAAATGGAGAACATTGATATCTGTGCAGTAACTGAGACCTGGTTCAAGGCTCCAGAGAGCACCCCTGCAATACCAGGCTACAACTCATCACGCTTTTTGGCCACCAAACCAGGACCGAATCACTAAAGGTGGAGGAGTGTCCATATTCACCAAGGATATTCACAATACCAGGCTAGCTGCCCAACACAATGTGTCTGAAATTCTCCAGGTACAACTAACACTAGGTAAGACTGCAATCCAAACTGTAGCTTGCTACAGATCCCCCACCATGCCCCAAGATTCTCACTACACCTTTCTAAGCATACTGGAAAATATTAAGATACAACCAAGCACCCTAACACTGGGTGATTTCAACTACCCTGCCATTAGCTGGGAAAACTTCTCGTGTACCAAAAACTTTGCCCAACAGTTCTTGGAATTCATAAATTCCAACTCCCTGGTTCAACTAATCCTTAGTCTCACCAGGGGCTCCAATATCCTAGACCTGGTCATTACCAACATGGTCTGACCATAAGCTAATCACCCTTGACATCCACATCCCACCCCCACCCCCAGTAAGGAAACCTCCGTAATAAACTTCTCCAAAGCCAGCTTCATGTTACTCAAGTCAGAAGTGACAAACTTCATGACACCCATGCAGACGGGAACTGAAAGCTCGACTGCTGAATCCCACACTAAGGCACTGTACGAGCACATCCACTCATGCATGAATCGTGCCATCCCCAATAGAACCAAGATGCTCTCCTCCAAAAAAGGAAGTCAATCTGGTGGTCCCTTGCCATAAACAAACTTTACAACAAAAGGAAGAAACTGTTGCAGAAAAGAGGAAAATCCCAGGATGCAAAAAACTCCCTTACCAGTCTCAGTAAGAAGCTGAGATCCCCTCATAAAATTCTCTAAAGCTAGTTCCGAAAATAAAATTGCCAAAAATTCCAAAGACAACCACAAGGCATTCTATAGCTATGTCAAGAATTTAAATGGCAATGTTCAGATCTGCTCTGAGCTACAACAGAATGGCATTAAATATACTGATCTCAAGGATATTGCCAATATCCTGGCAGATCGATTCAGTGCAAACTTCACCCCCCTCTCACCCCCTAAAGGGCCCATCTCAATACCAAAAGATTGCCAAATTCCGGTAATAACGGCCACACAGGTAAAAATGCACTCTTCAAAGCTAAGAATACAGCATCCATGGGACCAGACGACATCCCAGGCTGCATACTTCATGAACTACAAAATGAACTGGCACCTCACCTAAGTGTCATGTTTAATCATAGCCTCACCTCAGGCTTCAGGCCTACTGAGTGGTGCACAGCTACAGTTATCCCACTCCACAAGGGGGGATCCACCTTGGATCCCAGGAACTACTGCCCCATCAGTCTGACAAGCCTGATCTGCAAGGCCATGGAACGTATTATCATGGAACTTATAAACAAAGACATTGGCAACCTTCAAACACTGGAACCCACGCAGTTTGGGTTTGTGAAGGGCCTATCTTGTCTCCTGAACCTGATTGACTTCTTCGAATCAGTCTCCAGAACCGTGGACAAGGGTAAGGTGGTCCACACAGCCTTTCTGGACCTTGCAAAGGCCTTCAACACCATCTCCTACTCTGGAATCATAGATAAACTTACTAAGCTGGGCATTAATTCCTATGTCACTTGATGGGTTGCCAACTGGCTTACTGACAGAACCCAGACTGTAAAAATAGCCGACTCCAAATCCAGCTCCAGACAAGTGACAAGTGGAGTACCTCAGGGTTCAGTCCTGGGACCGCTCTTGTTTGGTATCTACTTCTCTGAAGTACAGGCCAACACTAAGGGACTCTGGCTAACAAAGTTCACAGATGACTGCAAACTGGGAGCCATTACTGAATCCCCAAATGATGTGGATATTCTACAAGTAGGCCTTACATAAACAGATGCTTAGTGTCAGAGCCAAGGGCTCAAGCTCAATGCCAAGAAATGTATAGTTATCCCCTATGGGAAAAAACATGTACCCAGGGGCGGCCCGTGCTATCGGACTGCCGGACTGCAGCCCCCTCAAACCAAAAAGAACTCAAAAAAATAAAAATAAAAAAGTTTTAAATTTTCGCGGACTACGCGCATGCGCAGTAGACCAGACTACTGGTCTACTGTATGCGCATGCTCACGGCAGTCCGGCAGGACTGATAGGAAAACGCAAGGAGACGTCTGTGCACTTTAAAGTGCACAGACACGCTGGGATTATACAGCGCGGCCGGACTGCAACACGAGCAGCAGGAATGGGAGCTGCAGTCTCGTCGGGAAAGGGTTTGGATGCGATCTACTCTCGCGAGTCGTTGGAGTATTGCGCGGGAAGGGGTTTGGATCTAACGTTGGAGGACAGGTAAGTGTTGAATATGGTGCTTGTGAAACTGGTTAGTATGGACAACAGGTGTGTGTGTGTGTGTGTGTGTGTGTGTGTGTGTGTGTGTGTGTGTGTGTGTGTGTGTGTGTGTGTGTGTGTGTGTGTGTGTGTGTGTGTGTGAAAATGCCCCAGGTGCTCATGGTGGTGTGGTAGGGAATACCTCAGGCTTGAACCCTGTACCCTGTATGCAGGTGTTAAAGACTTGAGTTCCCTACCCACCACCATTTGTAAAAAAATTGTGGATTTTTGCCTCATATTTTATCTGATCTGTTCCTCATAATATCTGTGGTTTGTAAATGTTGCAATGCTTGATATTTGATGCAGGTTCTCAGGTTTGATTCTTGGCTGGGGTTCCTTCTTTGTGGGGTCTGTATCTTCTCCCTGTGTTTGTGTGGGGTTTGCTTTTATTTGATGGTGCACTGGTAGCATTGTTGCCTCACAGCTGCAGGTTCTCAGGTTTGATTCTTGGCTGGGGTTCCTTCTTTGTGGGGTCTGTATCTTCTTTCTGTGTTTGTGTGGGTTTGCGTTTGTGTCCTCCCATGTTACAAAGACATGTCTGCATTATTTTTTTCCTGGGCCTCTGCTGAAAACTGTTTTTTTGTTCCAAGTCAGACTGTCCTGATTAACAAATGTTAAATAAAATTGACAGGCATTTGAATTTCAGACTTCAGGTTTCTGAATGTTTAATTTCTTACATATTTGATGGTGCAGTGGCAGTATTGTTGCCTCAGAGTCTCAGCTATAGGATTTGTGGTTTGATTCTTGGCTGGGGTGCCTTCTTTGTGGAGTCTGCATCTTATCCCTGTGTTTGTGTGGATTTGCTCTGGTGTCCTGCCATTTTACAAAGACGTGTCTACAGTATTTCTCCCTGGGCCTCTGCTGAAAATTGTTTTTGTTCCATCACAAGTAAAATTGACAGGCATTTGAATTTCAGACTTCATAGTCTTCAGAAAATACATAGTAAAACAACTTTTTATTCTAGCAATAAATATATAGTAACACAACCTTTTATTATAGCAATTTTTTTAAGTTTATAAGGTGACTATTTGAAATGTTTCCTTATTTTTGGGACTGTAATACCCTGTTAGTGGCTTTGTCCAGGTTTTTGTGCTAAGGTTGACAGCTATGGCAAGAACTGAATTCACTGAATGTTTGAGGGCTGCATTCCCTCATTACTGGGTTTGTCCAGGTGTTTTGTGCTAAGAGGTTGACAGCTATGGTGAGAACTGAATTCATTAAATGATAGCCATTTAAGTTTCAGTCTTCCTCTCGTTCACAAAACAGCTGATTTGGCGTAGTGGTATGTTGCTCTTGACTGTTTTGCACAGGGACCTTGTCTGTAAAATGTACGGTGGTAACACAGCATTTTTCTTTCATAAAGCAGGTGATCTGGCATAGTGGTATGTTCTGACTCTTTTTTTGCACAGGGACTTTGGCAGTAAAATGTATGGTGGTACCGTGGTAACACAGCATTTTATTCTAGCAGCTTTCCAAGATTATACAAGCAATGTTTAATGTGTCCCTGGTTTTTGCCCTTTTGACCCACCCCAATAAATTTGGCTTTTTCCAGACTTCTTGTGCTGCGAAGTTGAGATGCAGTTGAGTACTGAGTAGATTTTACAAGGAGCTGAGAGCTGCAGGGGAAGAGAAGTTTAGTGCTAATAGCACACCAGGCTGTGTGCTTGCTTTTGATGCAGAAGGTTGTTGGTTCTACTCCCATAAGGGGTGAATGCTGCCGTACTGAAAGTTAAGATACTAATTATGAGCCTGTTATCAGTTTGCCATCCATTTCCTATTGCAATATTACTAGCTTATTTTTAATGTAATTTAGGCAATTTATTCCACAGGGGCATCAGACACTTTATTGTTCGATGAAACCATGAAATATAAAGGTGATTGCTAGCACCAACCTCTTCATTACAGATTTATTTAACGTGGAATTATTTAGATGACTTTTTTACTACTTCAGAGATTGTGCATATTTACTGATAATGGTGGACTGTAGAATTGTGCATATTTACTGATAATAGTGGACTGTAGAAGTTTGAGTAGACTTTTATGATGGAAATGTTCTGAATTGGACAGTTTTGTTTCATTGTTTACTGGAAAAATGTTCAAAGCAATAGGAAGGTGTATCAAAGAACACGTGTTTCATATGCAAGGGGCCTATGATTTGAAAACAGCCCAGAATTAATTTTTATCTGCCACGAGTAAAATGTATTTTCTTTGAATGTGGATTTTAATGTTGTTTCAGTGAATGTGAGTTTCAAGGGCAGAGAAGGTTTAATGCCAAGTTTGTTTAGCAGATGTCTTAGTGTTTGTGCTGTAAAATGCAAAAATAAAACTTTCAAATGAAGTTCAAATCATCATAGAAGTAAATCTGTATGCACATTAGTGTTTATGGTAAATGGAGAGAAATAGCAAAGTAATGGATCATTGGAATGGCTGCAGGGAGGCTCCATTCGACCAGGGTTTTGTGAGGGGGAAGGGCGGCAAACTTGGACAGCCCCAGCTGAACCATACCTCCCAACTGTCCAGATTTTCAAAGAATGAATAGATTTTTTGCTTCTTATTTTTGATTTGTTCCTCATAAAAATTTGTGGTTTTCTGGCAAATCATTTAGGAATTAAGTCACTAAATAAATGACACACCTAGTTTCAGACTTCATAACCTTCAGAAAAATCCATGCTAAAGTAAGACCTGCCTCTATCAACTGTCCCAGTTTATAGAAGAGCATTTTTTAGTACTGTTTATATGTTCCCCCCAATATATTTGGCCTTGTTCAGATTTATGTCCCAGTTTATACAAGAGCAATTTTTAGTACTGTTTATATGTTCCCCCAATATATCTGGCCTTGTCCAGATTTACTGCATTAACAGGTTGAGAGGTACATGCAAATAAATTGCTTTATAGAATTAGGCATAGCCAAACCTCTGAACTGTCCCTGATTTTGACTCAAAATGTTGCTCTTCCCCTAATGATCCCTCCGCAAAATAGCAATTTTGGAAGAAAACATGGAGGGTTTATAATTAAGAAATAACTGTAATAATCAGATTACTTTTATTTCAGAAATGCATGTAGATTATTTTATTTTGTCAGCTGCTCAAGTTAGCAGTACTAATATTAAAGTGTCCCTTCTTTGGCAGGTTCCCAGCTGTATTGTGTTGTTATTTTATATTTTTACATCACATTTGTTGGTCCATTTTTCATAAAATTGTGGGGGGTTTTTTGGCAAATTAGTGACAAATAATTAAAGACTGAAGTTAGAAAATAATGACAGACATTTGAGTTTCAGATTTCATACCATTCAGAAAATTCATACTAATGCAAGACCTCTATTAGCTTTCTAAGGTTATAAGAGTGATATTTTAAAAATTGTCCTTATTTTTGGGCCTTTGTCCCATTTCTTTGTATGGCTTTGTCCAGATTTCTTGCTCTGAGGTTGAGAGGTATGACAAATGTGTCAGGGCCATCACAAGTCAGCCAGAGACATTTCAAACTGTGACATACTTGTTACACCCCACTCCCCATGTAGTGACTCTGGATGTGTCGAAGCAAGGCAAGGAGTAGTTATGCAGTGTAAATGTGCAGAGAATCCCACCCATCCAAGGTAGACACAAGTACTAGAGTGGCTTTTCATCTGTCCTTGATTTTTGCAGAATGGTCTGGTTTCTGTCATATTTTTGTACTGTTGATTTATGCTTATTACTCAAAGTGCCTGTTGTTCTGTGTTTAAGTAGCAATACTTTAATGACCATCAGGTAAGCTTGGCTGAGATTGCAAGATGCAAGTAAGCTTTAATAAGCATACTGTTAAAGAATTGCCAACATTGAAAGCCTTTCTGTTGCCATGTAGAGAATACTTAACTAGATAATGTATAAGCCTTGGGTATTGAAATGCATATGCCAGAATTTGTAATAAAGGACAGAATTACATTATTTTAAGAGTCTCATTACACTTGGAGACTTACAGACAGTCATCTCTGCAGGCTTTAACCATAAACCGAATGCCAATCGCGTGGTCTATAACCTGTACAGTAATCCTTTTAAGCAATGTATCTTGAGCTTATTTCTTGTTTGCTTTTCATTTTTTACTTTGATTGTTTTCCCCATGAAACAAGTAGATGTCAGGCAGCACGTCATTTTTTGGATAAGAAACATTTTTACAAGTGGGGGCATCAGAGATTTCTACTTTCAGCATGTTACTTGTTACTTTAATAAAGCTGAATATAAATTATTAGAACTGCAGTGCAAGAAGTGGTTTGAGTTGATTGCTGCTTGTTTTTCTTATACTTGATTTTGACTGGCATTCCATTAATGTATTTAAAAAAAAGTAATTTATTTTTTCATGCCTCACAACCTTTTTTGTTTCCATCTAGATATTAAGCTGTCATGCAGCCAATGCATTGAAATATTTTTATTCTTCTACACTTCATTTTGTCTTGATTGGACTCTCATGACAACTGTTTGGCACCCAGTGCAGTATATTTAGTTTTTGAGGTTTGCTACTACAGGTGTTTGTGTGTGAGGGAATACCTCAGGCTTGAACCCTGTACCTTGTATGCAGGTGTTAAAGACCTTAATTCCCTACCCACCACCATTTGTGGAAAAAAACTGCAGATTTTTGCCTCATGTTTGATCTGATCTGTTCCTCATAATATCTGTGGTTTGTAAATGTTGCAATGCTTGATATTTGATGGGGCAGTTGCAGCATTGTTGCCTCACAGCTGCAGGTTCTCAGGTTTGCTTCTTGGCAGGGGTGCCTTCTTTGTGGGGTCTTTATCTTCTCCCTGTGTTTGTGTGGGTTTGCTTTTGTGTCCTCCCATGTTACAAAGACATGTCTGCATTATTTCTTCCTGGGCCTCTGCCGAAAATAGTTTTTTTGTTCCAAGTCAGACTGTCCTGATTAACAAATGTTAAATAAAATTGACAGGCATTTGAATTTCAGACTTCAGGAATCTGAATGTTTAAGTCCTTGCATATTTGATGGTGCAGTGGTAGTATTGTTGCCTCACAGCTATAGGTTTTCTGGTTTGATTCTTGGCTGGGGTGCCTTCTGTGTGGAGTCTGCATCTCCTCCCTGTGTTTGTGTGGATTTGCTCTGGTGCCCTGTCATTTTACAAAGATGTGTCTGCAGTATTTCTCCCTGGGTCTCTGCTGAAAATGTTTATTCTGTCAGCAGTAAAATTGACAGGCATTTGAATTTCAGACTTCATGTTCTTCAAAAAATACACAGTAACACAACCGTAACACAACCTTTTATTCTAGCAATTTTCTAAGTTTATAAGATGAATATTTGAAATGTGTCCCTATTTTTGGGACTGTATTTCCCTCATTATTGGCTTCGTCCAGGTTTTTTGTGCTAAGGTTGACAGCTATGGCAAGAACTGAATTCACTGAATGTTTGAGGGCTGTATTCCCTCATTACTGGGTTTGTCCAGGTGTTTTGTACTAAGAGGTTGACAGCTATGATGAGAACTGAATTCACTAAATGATAGCCATTTAAGTTTCAGTCTTCCTCTTTTACAAAGCAGCTGATTTGGCGTAGTGGTATGTTGTTCTGTTTTGCACAGGGAGCTTGGCAGTAAAATGTATGGTTCTAGCAACTTTCCAAGATTATACAAGCAATGTTTGTGTCCCTGGTTTTTGGGCTTTTGACCCCCCCCCCCAAATACATTTTTGGCTTTTTCCAGTTTTCTTGTGCTGCGAAGTTGAGAATTGAGTAGATTTTACAAGGAGCTGAGAGCTGCAGGGGAACAGAAGTTTAGTGCTGCTTAAGTGAAGTTGGTTTACCTTGTTAATAGCACAACAAGTTGTGTACTTACCTTTGATGCAGAAAGCTGTGGGTTCTACTCCGACAAGGGGTGGATGCTGCTGTATTGAGAATGTTCTCCTTGGTGAAAATACTAACTATGAGTCCGTTATCAGTTTGCCATCCATCTCTTGCAATATTACTAGCTTATCATTTTTTTAATGTAATATAGCCAATTTATTCCTGAGGGGCAACAGGCACTTTATTTTTCAATGAAACCATGAAATATAAAGGTGTTTGCTAGCAGCAACCTCTTCATTAGTTACAGATTTCTTTAATGTGGAATTATTTAGATGACTTTTACTTCTTCAGAGAGAGTGCATATTTACTGATAATGGACTGTAGAATTGTGCATATTTACTGATAATGGACTGTAGAATTGTGCATATTTACTGATAACGGTGGACTGTAGAATTGTGCATATTTACTGATAATGGTGGACTGCGAGAGTCTGAGTAGACTTTTATGATAAATGTTCTGAACTGGGCAGTTTTGTCATTATGGGTGCATGCATTTTGTTTCATTGCTTACTGGAAAAATGTTCAAAACAAATTTAAAATGCCCTCTAACAACTGTAATATATTGTACAAGGAATATAATTTAGTACAATGAGGAAGGTGTATCAAAGAGCACATGTATGTTTCATATGCAAGGGGCCTATGATTTGAAAACAGCCCAAAATTAATCTTTATCTGCCACTGGCAAAATGTATTTTCTTTGAATGTGGATTTCAATGCTGTTTCAATGAATGGGTTTCAATGCTGTTTCAATGAATGTGAGTTTCAAGGGCAGAGAAGTTTTAATGCTAAGTTTTCATTGTGAGACTGCATTGCTTTGTTTAGTAGATGACTTAGTGTTTATGCTGTAAAATACAAAATAAAACTTTCAAATGAAGTCCAACTCCTCATACAAGTAAAGCAGTATGCACATTAGTGTTTATGGTAAATGGAGTGAAATAGCCAAGTAATGGTTCATTAAAATGGCTGCAGAGGCTCCATTCAACCGTGATTTTGTCAGGGGGGAAGGGCAGCAAAATCAGACAGGCCCAGCTGAACTATACCTCCCAACTGTCCAGATTTTCAAAGAATGAATAGATTTTTGCTTCTTATTTTTGGTTTGTTCTTCATAAAATTTGTAGTTTTCTGGCAAATCATTTAGAAATTAAGTCACTAAATAATGATACACTGAGTTTCAGACTTCATAACCTTCAGAAAAATGTATGCAAAAGTAAGAACTGTTATTCTATCAACTGTCTCAATTTCTACAAAAGCAATTTTTAGTACTGTTTATATGTTGCCCCAGTACATTTGGCCTTGTTCAGTTTTACTGCATTAACAGGTTGAGAGGTACATGCAAATAAATTGCTTTATAGAATTAGGCATAGCCAACCTCTCAACTGTCTCCGATTTTGGCTTAAAATGTTGCTTTTCCCCCTAATAATCCCTCCGCAAAATAGCAATTTTGGAAGAAAACGTGGAGGGTTTACAATTAAGAAATAACTGTAATAATCAAAGTTACAGATTACTTGAAATGCATGTAGATTCTTTTATTTTGTCAGCTGCTCAAGTTAGCAGTACTAATATTAAAGTGTCCCTTCTTTGACAAGTTCCCAGCTGTATTGTGTGGCTATTTTATATTTTTGCATCACATTTGGTCCATTTTTCATAAAATTGTGTTTTTTGGCAAATTAGTGACAAATCACTAAAGACTGAAGTAGAAAACAATGACAGACATTTGAGTTTCAGATTTTATACCCTTCAGAAAAGTCATACTAATGCAAGACCTATTCTATTATCGTCCTAAGTTTATTAGAGCAATATTTAAAAATTGTCCTTATTTGTGGGCATTTGTCCCACTTCTGTGTATGGCTTTGTCCAGATTTCTTGCTCTGAGGTTGAGAGGTATGACACATGTCAGGGCCATCACAGTCAGCCAGAAACATTTCAAATTGTGACATACTTGTTGCACCCCACTCCACCATGTACTGACTCTGGATGTGTCCAAGCAAGGCAAGGAGTAGTTATGCAGTGTGAATGTGCCCCCCCCCCCCATCCAAGGTAGACACAAGTACTACAGTGGCTTTTCATCTGTCCTTGATTTTGCAGAAAGGTCTGGTTTCTGTCATATTTTTGTACTGTTGATTTATGCTTATTACTCAAAGTGCCTGTTGCTCTGTGTTTAAGTAGCAATGCTTTAATGACCATAATGTAAGCTTGTCTGAGATCGTAAGATGCAAATAAGCTTTAATAAGCATACTGTTAAAGAATTGCCAACATTGAAAGCCTTTCTGTTGTTGCCATGCAGAGAATACTTGACTAGATAATGTATAAGCCTTGGGTATTAAAGGACAGGATTCCATTATTTTAAAAAGCTCATTACACTTGTTGGAGACTTCCAGTCATCTCTACAGACTTTACCCGTAAACTAAACAGAATGCCAGTCATGTGTGGTCCATAACCTGTACAGTAATCCTTTAAGCAATGTATCTTGAGCTTGTTTCTTGTTTGCTTTTCATTTTTTACTTACATGTTTTCCCCATGAAACAAGTAGATAGTTGTCAGGCAGCAGGTCTTTTTTGGATAAGAAACATTTTTACGAGTGGGGGCATCACAGAGATTTCTACTTTCAGCATGTTACTTGGAACTTTAATAAAGCTGAATATAAATTATAATTAGAACTGCAGTGCAAGGAGAAGTGGTTTGAGTTGAGTGCTTCTTGTTTTGCTTGTACTTGATTTTGACTAACATTCCAGTAATGTATTTAAAAAGTAATTTATTTTTTCATGCCTCACAACCTTTTGTTTCCATCTAAATATTAAGTAAGCTGTCATGCAGCCAATGCATTGAAATATTTTTATTCTTCTACACTTATTTTTGTCTTGATTGGACTTTCATAATGATGGTTTGCCACCCAGGGCAGCGTATTTAATTAAAGTTAGTTTTTGTAGTTTTGAGCATAGCTCCTCCCCTTTCTGGTTGGCCACACCCCTTCCCTTGACCCCACCCATTCAGCTGTCTCCTGCAGCCCCCCTTTGATTTGAAGTCACCAGCCGCCACTGCATGTACCCATGAATTACCATATAGGTGGCAATACACTAAACACTAAAAGTGTGATAAGAGAATTAGGGACACAGGTGGACAGTGGTCTGTCTCACCTTCGATAACCACATCGCCACAACAGTCAGGAAATCCTTCTATGTGGTATACCTCATCACTAAGGGCTTTTCATCCAGAAAAAAAGGAGGTCAATGTCCCACTGTACTTATCCCTCATTAGACCCATTATATAATACAACGCCCCATTTGGTATGTACCTCTCAAGACATCTGCAACAGCTGGAAAGGCCACAGAAATACCTCACTAAATTGGCCAGCTAAGAACTTGGTTATATTCAACTGGACGTATAAGAGAATTTAAGTACCTTTATCTGCACTTTTTTTAAAAAAAAATACAGTATTTAATTTGATTTAAACTGTGTATGAAGGAGTGTTGAAGGAATATTTAACTGAAGTTATTCTGCTCTTCAGTAACTTGAACTGAAGCTAGTGTTGGCTGAATTTTGTTATTTACTAGTAATTACAGGTGTGGGGGTAGCCACATTCTTTGATTTCCTGTCCTTGCATATTTAAACTGGTGCATGTGAAATAATTCCTGCTTTAAAACCTCAGCTTGGCCAGCTAAGAACTTGGTTATATTCAACTGGACGTATAAGAGAATTTAAGTACCTTTATCTGCACTTTTTTAAAAAAAATACAGTATTTAATTTGATTTAAACTGTGTATGAAGGAGTGTTGAAGGAATATTTAACTGAAGTTATTCTGCTCTTCAGTAACTTGAACTGAAGCTAGTGTTGGCTGAATTTTGTTATTTGCTAGTAATTACAGGTGTGGGGTAGCCACATTCTTTGATTTCCTGTCCTTGCATATTTAAACTGGTGCATGTGAAATAATTCCTGCTTTAAAACCTCAGCTTGGCCAGCTAAGAACTTGGTTATATTCAACTGGACGTATAAGAGAATTTAAGTACCTTTATCTGCACTTTTTTTTAAAAAATACAGTATTTAATTTGATTTAAACTGTGTATGAAGGAGTGTTGAAGGAATATTTAACTGAAGTTATTCTGCTCTTCAGTAACTTGAACTGAAGCTAGTGTTGGCTGAATTTTGTTATTTGCTAGTAATTACAGGTGTGGGGTAGCCACATTCTTTGATTTCCTGTCCTTGCATATTTAAACTGGTGCATGTGAAATAATTCCTGCTTTAAAACCTCAGCTTGGCCAGCTAAGAACTTGGTTATATTCAACTGGACGTATAAGAGAATTTAAGTACCTTTATCTGCACTTTTTTTAAAAAAAATACAGTATTTAATTTGATTTAAACTGTGTATGAAGGAGTGTTGAAGGAATATTTAACTGAAGTTATTCTGCTCTTCAGTAACTTGAACTGAAGCTAGTGTTGGCTGAATTTTGTTATTTGCTAGTAATTACAGGTGTGGGGGTAGCCACATTCTTTGATTTCCTGTCCTTGCATATTTAAACTGGTGCATGTGAAATAATTCCTGCTTTAAAACCTCAGCTTGGCCAGCTAAGAACTTGGTTATATTCAACTGGACGTATAAGAGAATTTAAGTACCTTTATCTGCACTTTTTTTAAAAAAATACAGTATTTAATTTGATTTAAACTGTGTATGAAGGAGTGTTGAAGGAATATTTAACTGAAGTTATTCTGCTCTTCAGTAACTTGAACTGAAGCTAGTGTTGGCTGAATTTTGTTATTTGCTAGTAATTACAGGTGTGGGGGTAGCCACATTCTTTGATTTCCTGTCCTTGCATATTTAAACTGGTGCATGTGAAATAATTCCTGCTTTAAAACCTCAGCTTGGCCAGCTAAGAACTTGGTTATATTCAACTGGACGTATAAGAGAATTTAAGTACCTTTATCTGCACTTTTTTTAAAAAATACAGTATTTAATTTGATTTAAACTGTGTATGAAGGAGTGTTGAAGGAATATTTAACTGAAGTTATTCTGCTCTTCAGTAACTTGAACTGAAGCTAGTGTTGGCTGAATTTTGTTATTTGCTAGTAATTACAGGTGTGGGGTAGCCACATTCTTTGATTTCCTGTCCTTGCATATTTAAACTGGTGCATGTGAAATAATTCCTGCTTTAAAACCTCAGCTTGGCCAGCTAAGAACTTGGTTATATTCAACTGGACGTATAAGAGAATTTAAGTACCTTTATCTGCACTTTTTAAAAAAAATACAGTATTTAATTTGATTTAAACTGTGTATGAAGGAGTGTTGAAGGAATATTTAACTGAAGTTATTCTGCTCTTCAGTAACTTGAACTGAAGCTAGTGTTGGCTGAATTTTGTTATTTGCTAGTAATTACAGGTGTGGGGTAGCCACATTCTTTGATTTCCTGTCCTTGCATATTTAAACTGGTGCATGTGAAATAATTCCTGCTTTAAAACCTCAGCTTGGCCAGCTAAGAACTTGGTTATATTCAACTGGACGTATAAGAGAATTTAAGTACCTTTATCTGCACTTTTTTTAAAAAATACAGTATTTAATTTGATTTAAACTGTGTATGAAGGAGTGTTGAAGGAATATTTAACTGAAGTTATTCTGCTCTTCAGTAACTTGAACTGAAGCTAGTGTTGGCTGAATTTTGTTATTTGCTAGTAATTACAGGTGTGGGGGTAGCCACATTCTTTGATTTCCTGTCCTTGCATATTTAAACTGGTGCATGTGAAATAATTCCTGCTTTAAAACCTCAGCTTGGCCAGCTAAGAACTTGGTTATATTCAACTGGACGTATAAGAGAATTTAAGTACCTTTATCTGCACTTTTTTAAAAAAAAATACAGTATTTAATTTGATTTAAACTGTGTATGAAGGAGTGTTGAAGGAATATTTAACTGAAGTTATTCTGCTCTTCAGTAACTTGAACTGAAGCTAGTGTTGGCTGAATTTTGTTATTTGCTAGTAATTACAGGTGTGGGGGTAGCCACATTCTTTGATTTCCTGTCCTTGCATATTTAAACTGGTGCATGTGAAATAATTCCTGCTTTAAAACCTCAGCTTGGCCAGCTAAGAACTTGGTTATATTCAACTGGACGTATAAGAGAATTTAAGTACCTTTATCTGCACTTTTTTTAAAAAAATACAGTATTTAATTTGATTTAAACTGTGTATGAAGGAGTGTTGAAGGAATATTTAACTGAAGTTATTCTGCTCTTCAGTAACTTGAACTGAAGCTAGTGTTGGCTGAATTTTGTTATTTGCTAGTAATTACAGGTGTGGGGGTAGCCACATTCTTTGATTTCCTGTCCTTGCATATTTAAACTGGTGCATGTGAAATAATTCCTGCTTTAAAACCTCAGCTTGGCCAGCTAAGAACTTGGTTATATTCAACTGGACGTATAAGAGAATTTAAGTACCTTTATCTGCACTTTTTTTAAAAAATACAGTATTTAATTTGATTTAAACTGTGTATGAAGGAGTGTTGAAGGAATATTTAACTGAAGTTATTCTGCTCTTCAGTAACTTGAACTGAAGCTAGTGTTGGCTGAATTTTGTTATTTGCTAGTAATTACAGGTGTGGGGTAGCCACATTCTTTGATTTCCTGTCCTTGCATATTTAAACTGGTGCATGTGAAATAATTCCTGCTTTAAAACCTCAGCTTGGCCAGCTAAGAACTTGGTTATATTCAACTGGACGTATAAGAGAATTTAAGTACCTTTATCTGCACTTTTTAAAAAAATACAGTATTTAATTTGATTTAAACTGTGTATGAAGGAGTGTTGAAGGAATATTTAACTGAAGTTATTCTGCTCTTCAGTAACTTGAACTGAAGCTAGTGTTGGCTGAATTTTGTTATTTGCTAGTAATTACAGGTGTGGGGGTAGCCACATTCTTTGATTTCCTGTCCTTGCATATTTAAACTGGTGCATGTGAAATAATTCCTGCTTTAAAACCTCAGCTTGGCCAGCTAAGAACTTGGTTATATTCAACTGGACGTATAAGAGAATTTAAGTACCTTTATCTGCACTTTTTTAAAAAAAATACAGTATTTAATTTGATTTAAACTGTGTATGAAGGAGTGTTGAAGGAATATTTAACTGAAGTTATTCTGCTCTTCAGTAACTTGAACTGAAGCTAGTGTTGGCTGAATTTTGTTATTTGCTAGTAATTACAGGTGTGGGGTAGCCACATTCTTTGATTTCCTGTCCTTGCATATTTAAACTGGTGCATGTGAAATAATTCCTGCTTTAAAACCTCAGCTTGGCCAGCTAAGAACTTGGTTATATTCAACTGGACGTATAAGAGAATTTAAGTACCTTTATCTGCACTTTTTTAAAAAATACAGTATTTAATTTGATTTAAACTGTGTATGAAGGAGTGTTGAAGGAATATTTAACTGAAGTTATTCTGCTCTTCAGTAACTTGAACTGAAGCTAGTGTTGGCTGAATTTTGTTATTTGCTAGTAATTACAGGTGTGGGGTAGCCACATTCTTTGATTTCCTGTCCTTGCATATTTAAACTGGTGCATGTGAAATAATTCCTGCTTTAAAACCTCAGCTTGGCCAGCTAAGAACTTGGTTATATTCAACTGGACGTATAAGAGAATTTAAGTACCTTTATCTGCACTTTTTTTAAAAAATACAGTATTTAATTTGATTTAAACTGTGTATGAAGGAGTGTTGAAGGAATATTTAACTGAAGTTATTCTGCTCTTCAGTAACTTGAACTGAAGCTAGTGTTGGCTGAATTTTGTTATTTGCTAGTAATTACAGGTGTGGGGGTAGCCACATTCTTTGATTTCCTGTCCTTGCATATTTAAACTGGTGCATGTGAAATAATTCCTGCTTTAAAACCTCAGCTTGGCCAGCTAAGAACTTGGTTATATTCAACTGGACGTATAAGAGAATTTAAGTACCTTTATCTGCACTTTTTTAAAAAAAATACAGTATTTAATTTGATTTAAACTGTGTATGAAGGAGTGTTGAAGGAATATTTAACTGAAGTTATTCTGCTCTTCAGTAACTTGAACTGAAGCTAGTGTTGGCTGAATTTTGTTATTTGCTAGTAATTACAGGTGTGGGGTAGCCACATTCTTTGATTTCCTGTCCTTGCATATTTAAACTGGTGCATGTGAAATAATTCCTGCTTTAAAACCTCAGCTTGGCCAGCTAAGAACTTGGTTATATTCAACTGGACGTATAAGAGAATTTAAGTACCTTTATCTGCACTTTTTAAAAAAATACAGTATTTAATTTGATTTAAACTGTGTATGAAGGAGTGTTGAAGGAATATTTAACTGAAGTTATTCTGCTCTTCAGTAACTTGAACTGAAGCTAGTGTTGGCTGAATTTTGTTATTTGCTAGTAATTACAGGTGTGGGGTAGCCACATTCTTTGATTTCCTGTCCTTGCATATTTAAACTGGTGCATGTGAAATAATTCCTGCTTTAAAACCTCAGCTTGGCCAGCTAAGAACTTGGTTATATTCAACTGGACGTATAAGAGAATTTAAGTACCTTTATCTGCACTTTTTAAAAAAATACAGTATTTAATTTGATTTAAACTGTGTATGAAGGAGTGTTGAAGGAATATTTAACTGAAGTTATTCTGCTCTTCAGTAACTTGAACTGAAGCTAGTGTTGGCTGAATTTTGTTATTTGCTAGTAATTACAGGTGTGGGGGTAGCCACATTCTTTGATTTCCTGTCCTTGCATATTTAAACTGGTGCATGTGAAATAATTCCTGCTTTAAAACCTCAGCTTGGCCAGCTAAGAACTTGGTTATATTCAACTGGACGTATAAGAGAATTTAAGTACCTTTATCTGCACTTTTTTAAAAAATACAGTATTTAATTTGATTTAAACTGTGTATGAAGGAGTGTTGAAGGAATATTTAACTGAAGTTATTCTGCTCTTCAGTAACTTGAACTGAAGCTAGTGTTGGCTGAATTTTGTTATTTGCTAGTAATTACAGGTGTGGGGTAGCCACATTCTTTGATTTCCTGTCCTTGCATATTTAAACTGGTGCATGTGAAATAATTCCTGCTTTAAAACCTCAGCTTGGCCAGCTAAGAACTTGGTTATATTCAACTGGACGTATAAGAGAATTTAAGTACCTTTATCTGCACTTTTTAAAAAAAATACAGTATTTAATTTGATTTAAACTGTGTATGAAGGAGTGTTGAAGGAATATTTAACTGAAGTTATTCTGCTCTTCAGTAACTTGAACTGAAGCTAGTGTTGGCTGAATTTTGTTATTTGCTAGTAATTACAGGTGTGGGGGTAGCCACATTCTTTGATTTCCTGTCCTTGCATATTTAAACTGGTGCATGTGAAATAATTCCTGCTTTAAAACCTCAGCTTGGCCAGCTAAGAACTTGGTTATATTCAACTGGACGTATAAGAGAATTTAAGTACCTTTATCTGCACTTTTTAAAAAAATACAGTATTTAATTTGATTTAAACTGTGTATGAAGGAGTGTTGAAGGAATATTTAACTGAAGTTATTCTGCTCTTCAGTAACTTGAACTGAAGCTAGTGTTGGCTGAATTTTGTTATTTGCTAGTAATTACAGGTGTGGGGGTAGCCACATTCTTTGATTTCCTGTCCTTGCATATTTAAACTGGTGCATGTGAAATAATTCCTGCTTTAAAACCTCAGCTTGGCCAGCTAAGAACTTGGTTATATTCAACTGGACGTATAAGAGAATTTAAGTACCTTTATCTGCACTTTTTTTAAAAAATACAGTATTTAATTTGATTTAAACTGTGTATGAAGGAGTGTTGAAGGAATATTTAACTGAAGTTATTCTGCTCTTCAGTAACTTGAACTGAAGCTAGTGTTGGCTGAATTTTGTTATTTGCTAGTAATTACAGGTGTGGGGGTAGCCACATTCTTTGATTTCCTGTCCTTGCATATTTAAACTGGTGCATGTGAAATAATTCCTGCTTTAAAACCTCAGCTTGGCCAGCTAAGAACTTGGTTATATTCAACTGGACGTATAAGAGAATTTAAGTACCTTTATCTGCACTTTTTTTAAAAAAAATACAGTATTTAATTTGATTTAAACTGTGTATGAAGGAGTGTTGAAGGAATATTTAACTGAAGTTATTCTGCTCTTCAGTAACTTGAACTGAAGCTAGTGTTGGCTGAATTTTGTTATTTGCTAGTAATTACAGGTGTGGGGTAGCCACATTCTTTGATTTCCTGTCCTTGCATATTTAAACTGGTGCATGTGAAATAATTCCTGCTTTAAAACCTCAGCTTGGCCAGCTAAGAACTTGGTTATATTCAACTGGACGTATAAGAGAATTTAAGTACCTTTATCTGCACTTTTTTAAAAAAAATACAGTATTTAATTTGATTTAAACTGTGTATGAAGGAGTGTTGAAGGAATATTTAACTGAAGTTATTCTGCTCTTCAGTAACTTGAACTGAAGCTAGTGTTGGCTGAATTTTGTTATTTGCTAGTAATTACAGGTGTGGGGGTAGCCACATTCTTTGATTTCCTGTCCTTGCATATTTAAACTGGTGCATGTGAAATAATTCCTGCTTTAAAACCTCAGCTTGGCCAGCTAAGAACTTGGTTATATTCAACTGGACGTATAAGAGAATTTAAGTACCTTTATCTGCACTTTTTTTAAAAAAATACAGTATTTAATTTGATTTAAACTGTGTATGAAGGAGTGTTGAAGGAATATTTAACTGAAGTTATTCTGCTCTTCAGTAACTTGAACTGAAGCTAGTGTTGGCTGAATTTTGTTATTTGCTAGTAATTACAGGTGTGGGGTAGCCACATTCTTTGATTTCCTGTCCTTGCATATTTAAACTGGTGCATGTGAAATAATTCCTGCTTTAAAACCTCAGCTTGGCCAGCTAAGAACTTGGTTATATTCAACTGGACGTATAAGAGAATTTAAGTACCTTTATCTGCACTTTTTTAAAAAATACAGTATTTAATTTGATTTAAACTGTGTATGAAGGAGTGTTGAAGGAATATTTAACTGAAGTTATTCTGCTCTTCAGTAACTTGAACTGAAGCTAGTGTTGGCTGAATTTTGTTATTTGCTAGTAATTACAGGTGTGGGGTAGCCACATTCTTTGATTTCCTGTCCTTGCATATTTAAACTGGTGCATGTGAAATAATTCCTGCTTTAAAACCTCAGCTTGGCCAGCTAAGAACTTGGTTATATTCAACTGGACGTATAAGAGAATTTAAGTACCTTTATCTGCACTTTTTTAAAAAAAATACAGTATTTAATTTGATTTAAACTGTGTATGAAGGAGTGTTGAAGGAATATTTAACTGAAGTTATTCTGCTCTTCAGTAACTTGAACTGAAGCTAGTGTTGGCTGAATTTTGTTATTTGCTAGTAATTACAGGTGTGGGGTAGCCACATTCTTTGATTTCCTGTCCTTGCATATTTAAACTGGTGCATGTGAAATAATTCCTGCTTTAAAACCTCAGCTTGGCCAGCTAAGAACTTGGTTATATTCAACTGGACGTATAAGAGAATTTAAGTACCTTTATCTGCACTTTTTTAAAAAAATACAGTATTTAATTTGATTTAAACTGTGTATGAAGGAGTGTTGAAGGAATATTTAACTGAAGTTATTCTGCTCTTCAGTAACTTGAACTGAAGCTAGTGTTGGCTGAATTTTGTTATTTGCTAGTAATTACAGGTGTGGCGGTAGCCACATTCTTTGATTTCCTGTCCTTGCATATTTAAACTGGTGCATGTGAAATAATTCCTGCTTTAAAACCTCAGCTTGGCCAGCTAAGAACTTGGTTATATTCAACTGGACGTATAAGAGAATTTAAGTACCTTTATCTGCACTTTTTTTAAAAAAATACAGTATTTAATTTGATTTAAACTGTGTATGAAGGAGTGTTGAAGGAATATTTAACTGAAGTTATTCTGCTCTTCAGTAACTTGAACTGAAGCTAGTGTTGGCTGAATTTTGTTATTTGCTAGTAATTACAGGTGTGGGGTAGCCACATTCTTTGATTTCCTGTCCTTGCATATTTAAACTGGTGCATGTGAAATAATTCCTGCTTTAAAACCTCAGCTTGGCCAGCTAAGAACTTGGTTATATTCAACTGGACGTATAAGAGAATTTAAGTACCTTTATCTGCACTTTTTTAAAAAATACAGTATTTAATTTGATTTAAACTGTGTATGAAGGAGTGTTGAAGGAATATTTAACTGAAGTTATTCTGCTCTTCAGTAACTTGAACTGAAGCTAGTGTTGGCTGAATTTTGTTATTTGCTAGTAATTACAGGTGTGGGGTAGCCACATTCTTTGATTTCCTGTCCTTGCATATTTAAACTGGTGCATGTGAAATAATTCCTGCTTTAAAACCTCAGCTTGGCCAGCTAAGAACTTGGTTATATTCAACTGGACGTATAAGAGAATTTAAGTACCTTTATCTGCACTTTTTTAAAAAATACAGTATTTAATTTGATTTAAACTGTGTATGAAGGAGTGTTGAAGGAATATTTAACTGAAGTTATTCTGCTCTTCAGTAACTTGAACTGAAGCTAGTGTTGGCTGAATTTTGTTATTTGCTAGTAATTACAGGTGTGGGGTAGCCACATTCTTTGATTTCCTGTCCTTGCATATTTAAACTGGTGCATGTGAAATAATTCCTGCTTTAAAACCTCAGCTTGGCCAGCTAAGAACTTGGTTATATTCAACTGGACGTATAAGAGAATTTAAGTACCTTTATCTGCACTTTTTTTAAAAAATACAGTATTTAATTTGATTTAAACTGTGTATGAAGGAGTGTTGAAGGAATATTTAACTGAAGTTATTCTGCTCTTCAGTAACTTGAACTGAAGCTAGTGTTGGCTGAATTTTGTTATTTGCTAGTAATTACAGGTGTGGGGTAGCCACATTCTTTGATTTCCTGTCCTTGCATATTTAAACTGGTGCATGTGAAATAATTCCTGCTTTAAAACCTCAGCTTGGCCAGCTAAGAACTTGGTTATATTCAACTGGACGTATAAGAGAATTTAAGTACCTTTATCTGCACTTTTTTTAAAAAAATACAGTATTTAATTTGATTTAAACTGTGTATGAAGGAGTGTTGAAGGAATATTTAACTGAAGTTATTCTGCTCTTCAGTAACTTGAACTGAAGCTAGTGTTGGCTGAATTTTGTTATTTGCTAGTAATTACAGGTGTGGGGGTAGCCACATTCTTTGATTTCCTGTCCTTGCATATTTAAACTGGTGCATGTGAAATAATTCCTGCTTTAAAACCTCAGCTTGGCCAGCTAAGAACTTGGTTATATTCAACTGGACGTATAAGAGAATTTAAGTACCTTTATCTGCACTTTTTTTAAAAAAATACAGTATTTAATTTGATTTAAACTGTGTATGAAGGAGTGTTGAAGGAATATTTAACTGAAGTTATTCTGCTCTTCAGTAACTTGAACTGAAGCTAGTGTTGGCTGAATTTTGTTATTTGCTAGTAATTACAGGTGTGGGGGTAGCCACATTCTTTGATTTCCTGTCCTTGCATATTTAAACTGGTGCATGTGAAATAATTCCTGCTTTAAAACCTCAGCTTGGCCAGCTAAGAACTTGGTTATATTCAACTGGACGTATAAGAGAATTTAAGTACCTTTATCTGCACTTTTTTTAAAAAAATACAGTATTTAATTTGATTTAAACTGTGTATGAAGGAGTGTTGAAGGAATATTTAACTGAAGTTATTCTGCTCTTCAGTAACTTGAACTGAAGCTAGTGTTGGCTGAATTTTGTTATTTGCTAGTAATTACAGGTGTGGGGTAGCCACATTCTTTGATTTCCTGTCCTTGCATATTTAAACTGGTGCATGTGAAATAATTCCTGCTTTAAAACCTCAGCTTGGCCAGCTAAGAACTTGGTTATATTCAACTGGACGTATAAGAGAATTTAAGTACCTTTATCTGCACTTTTTTAAAAAAAAATACAGTATTTAATTTGATTTAAACTGTGTATGAAGGAGTGTTGAAGGAATATTTAACTGAAGTTATTCTGCTCTTCAGTAACTTGAACTGAAGCTAGTGTTGGCTGAATTTTGTTATTTGCTAGTAATTACAGGTGTGGGGTAGCCACATTCTTTGATTTCCTGTCCTTGCATATTTAAACTGGTGCATGTGAAATAATTCCTGCTTTAAAACCTCAGCTTGGCCAGCTAAGAACTTGGTTATATTCAACTGGACGTATAAGAGAATTTAAGTACCTTTATCTGCACTTTTTTTAAAAAATACAGTATTTAATTTGATTTAAACTGTGTATGAAGGAGTGTTGAAGGAATATTTAACTGAAGTTATTCTGCTCTTCAGTAACTTGAACTGAAGCTAGTGTTGGCTGAATTTTGTTATTTGCTAGTAATTACAGGTGTGGGGGTAGCCACATTCTTTGATTTCCTGTCCTTGCATATTTAAACTGGTGCATGTGAAATAATTCCTGCTTTAAAACCTCAGCTTGGCCAGCTAAGAACTTGGTTATATTCAACTGGACGTATAAGAGAATTTAAGTACCTTTATCTGCACTTTTTTTAAAAAAAATACAGTATTTAATTTGATTTAAACTGTGTATGAAGGAGTGTTGAAGGAATATTTAACTGAAGTTATTCTGCTCTTCAGTAACTTGAACTGAAGCTAGTGTTGGCTGAATTTTGTTATTTGCTAGTAATTACAGGTGTGGGGGTAGCCACATTCTTTGATTTCCTGTCCTTGCATATTTAAACTGGTGCATGTGAAATAATTCCTGCTTTAAAACCTCAGCTTGGCCAGCTAAGAACTTGGTTATATTCAACTGGACGTATAAGAGAATTTAAGTACCTTTATCTGCACTTTTTTTAAAAAAAAATACAGTATTTAATTTGATTTAAACTGTGTATGAAGGAGTGTTGAAGGAATATTTAACTGAAGTTATTCTGCTCTTCAGTAACTTGAACTGAAGCTAGTGTTGGCTGAATTTTGTTATTTGCTAGTAATTACAGGTGTGGGGGTAGCCACATTCTTTGATTTCCTGTCCTTGCATATTTAAACTGGTGCATGTGAAATAATTCCTGCTTTAAAACCTCAGCTTGGCCAGCTAAGAACTTGGTTATATTCAACTGGACGTATAAGAGAATTTAAGTACCTTTATCTGCACTTTTTTTTTTAAAAAATACAGTATTTAATTTGATTTAAACTGTGTATGAAGGAGTGTTGAAGGAATATTTAACTGAAGTTATTCTGCTCTTCAGTAACTTGAACTGAAGCTAGTGTTGGCTGAATTTTGTTATTTGCTAGTAATTACAGGTGTGGGGTAGCCACATTCTTTGATTTCCTGTCCTTGCATATTTAAACTGGTGCATGTGAAATAATTCCTGCTTTAAAACCTCAGCTTGGCCAGCTAAGAACTTGGTTATATTCAACTGGACGTATAAGAGAATTTAAGTACCTTTATCTGCACTTTTTTTAAAAAAATACAGTATTTAATTTGATTTAAACTGTGTATGAAGGAGTGTTGAAGGAATATTTAACTGAAGTTATTCTGCTCTTCAGTAACTTGAACTGAAGCTAGTGTTGGCTGAATTTTGTTATTTGCTAGTAATTACAGGTGTGGGGTAGCCACATTCTTTGATTTCCTGTCCTTGCATATTTAAACTGGTGCATGTGAAATAATTCCTGCTTTAAAACCTCAGCTTGGCCAGCTAAGAACTTGGTTATATTCAACTGGACGTATAAGAGAATTTAAGTACCTTTATCTGCACTTTTTTTAAAAAATACAGTATTTAATTTGATTTAAACTGTGTATGAAGGAGTGTTGAAGGAATATTTAACTGAAGTTATTCTGCTCTTCAGTAACTTGAACTGAAGCTAGTGTTGGCTGAATTTTGTTATTTGCTAGTAATTACAGGTGTGGGGGTAGCCACATTCTTTGATTTCCTGTCCTTGCATATTTAAACTGGTGCATGTGAAATAATTCCTGCTTTAAAACCTCAGCTTGGCCAGCTAAGAACTTGGTTATATTCAACTGGACGTATAAGAGAATTTAAGTACCTTTATCTGCACTTTTTTAAAAAAAATACAGTATTTAATTTGATTTAAACTGTGTATGAAGGAGTGTTGAAGGAATATTTAACTGAAGTTATTCTGCTCTTCAGTAACTTGAACTGAAGCTAGTGTTGGCTGAATTTTGTTATTTGCTAGTAATTACAGGTGTGGGGGTAGCCACATTCTTTGATTTCCTGTCCTTGCATATTTAAACTGGTGCATGTGAAATAATTCCTGCTTTAAAACCTCAGCTTGGCCAGCTAAGAACTTGGTTATATTCAACTGGACGTATAAGAGAATTTAAGTACCTTTATCTGCACTTTTTTTAAAAAAATACAGTATTTAATTTGATTTAAACTGTGTATGAAGGAGTGTTGAAGGAATATTTAACTGAAGTTATTCTGCTCTTCAGTAACTTGAACTGAAGCTAGTGTTGGCTGAATTTTGTTATTTGCTAGTAATTACAGGTGTGGGGGTAGCCACATTCTTTGATTTCCTGTCCTTGCATATTTAAACTGGTGCATGTGAAATAATTCCTGCTTTAAAACCTCAGCTTGGCCAGCTAAGAACTTGGTTATATTCAACTGGACGTATAAGAGAATTTAAGTACCTTTATCTGCACTTTTTTAAAAAATACAGTATTTAATTTGATTTAAACTGTGTATGAAGGAGTGTTGAAGGAATATTTAACTGAAGTTATTCTGCTCTTCAGTAACTTGAACTGAAGCTAGTGTTGGCTGAATTTTGTTATTTGCTAGTAATTACAGGTGTGAGGGTAGCCACATTCTTTGATTTCCTGTCCTTGCATATTTAAACTGGTGCATGTGAAATAATTCCTGCTTTAAAACCTCAGCTTGGCCAGCTAAGAACTTGGTTATATTCAACTGGACGTATAAGAGAATTTAAGTACCTTTATCTGCACTTTTTTAAAAAAATACAGTATTTAATTTGATTTAAACTGTGTATGAAGGAGTGTTGAAGGAATATTTAACTGAAGTTATTCTGCTCTTCAGTAACTTGAACTGAAGCTAGTGTTGGCTGAATTTTGTTATTTGCTAGTAATTACAGGTGTGGGGTAGCCACATTCTTTGATTTCCTGTCCTTGCATATTTAAACTGGTGCATGTGAAATAATTCCTGCTTTAAAACCTCAGCTTGGCCAGCTAAGAACTTGGTTATATTCAACTGGACGTATAAGAGAATTTAAGTACCTTTATCTGCACTTTTTTAAAAAATACAGTATTTAATTTGATTTAAACTGTGTATGAAGGAGTGTTGAAGGAATATTTAACTGAAGTTATTCTGCTCTTCAGTAACTTGAACTGAAGCTAGTGTTGGCTGAATTTTGTTATTTGCTAGTAATTACAGGTGTGGGGTAGCCACATTCTTTGATTTCCTGTCCTTGCATATTTAAACTGGTGCATGTGAAATAATTCCTGCTTTAAAACCTCAGCTTGGCCAGCTAAGAACTTGGTTATATTCAACTGGACGTATAAGAGAATTTAAGTACCTTTATCTGCACTTTTTAAAAAAATACAGTATTTAATTTGATTTAAACTGTGTATGAAGGAGTGTTGAAGGAATATTTAACTGAAGTTATTCTGCTCTTCAGTAACTTGAACTGAAGCTAGTGTTGGCTGAATTTTGTTATTTGCTAGTAATTACAGGTGTGGGGGTAGCCACATTCTTTGATTTCCTGTCCTTGCATATTTAAACTGGTGCATGTGAAATAATTCCTGCTTTAAAACCTCAGCTTGGCCAGCTAAGAACTTGGTTATATTCAACTGGACGTATAAGAGAATTTAAGTACCTTTATCTGCACTTTTTTAAAAAAATACAGTATTTAATTTGATTTAAACTGTGTATGAAGGAGTGTTGAAGGAATATTTAACTGAAGTTATTCTGCTCTTCAGTAACTTGAACTGAAGCTAGTGTTGGCTGAATTTTGTTATTTGCTAGTAATTACAGGTGTGGGGTAGCCACATTCTTTGATTTCCTGTCCTTGCATATTTAAACTGGTGCATGTGAAATAATTCCTGCTTTAAAACCTCAGCTTGGCCAGCTAAGAACTTGGTTATATTCAACTGGACGTATAAGAGAATTTAAGTACCTTTATCTGCACTTTTTTAAAAAATACAGTATTTAATTTGATTTAAACTGTGTATGAAGGAGTGTTGAAGGAATATTTAACTGAAGTTATTCTGCTCTTCAGTAACTTGAACTGAAGCTAGTGTTGGCTGAATTTTGTTATTTGCTAGTAATTACAGGTGTGGGGGTAGCCACATTCTTTGATTTCCTGTCCTTGCATATTTAAACTGGTGCATGTGAAATAATTCCTGCTTTAAAACCTCAGCTTGGCCAGCTAAGAACTTGGTTATATTCAACTGGACGTATAAGAGAATTTAAGTACCTTTATCTGCACTTTTTTAAAAAAAATACAGTATTTAATTTGATTTAAACTGTGTATGAAGGAGTGTTGAAGGAATATTTAACTGAAGTTATTCTGCTCTTCAGTAACTTGAACTGAAGCTAGTGTTGGCTGAATTTTGTTATTTGCTAGTAATTACAGGTGTGGGGTAGCCACATTCTTTGATTTCCTGTCCTTGCATATTTAAACTGGTGCATGTGAAATAATTCCTGCTTTAAAACCTCAGCTTGGCCAGCTAAGAACTTGGTTATATTCAACTGGACGTATAAGAGAATTTAAGTACCTTTATCTGCACTTTTTTTAAAAAATACAGTATTTAATTTGATTTAAACTGTGTATGAAGGAGTGTTGAAGGAATATTTAACTGAAGTTATTCTGCTCTTCAGTAACTTGAACTGAAGCTAGTGTTGGCTGAATTTTGTTATTTGCTAGTAATTACAGGTGTGGGGTAGCCACATTCTTTGATTTCCTGTCCTTGCATATTTAAACTGGTGCATGTGAAATAATTCCTGCTTTAAAACCTCAGCTTGGCCAGCTAAGAACTTGGTTATATTCAACTGGACGTATAAGAGAATTTAAGTACCTTTATCTGCACTTTTTTTAAAAAAATACAGTATTTAATTTGATTTAAACTGTGTATGAAGGAGTGTTGAAGGAATATTTAACTGAAGTTATTCTGCTCTTCAGTAACTTGAACTGAAGCTAGTGTTGGCTGAATTTTGTTATTTGCTAGTAATTACAGGTGTGGGGTAGCCACATTCTTTGATTTCCTGTCCTTGCATATTTAAACTGGTGCATGTGAAATAATTCCTGCTTTAAAACCTCAGCTTGGCCAGCTAAGAACTTGGTTATATTCAACTGGACGTATAAGAGAATTTAAGTACCTTTATCTGCACTTTTTTAAAAAAATACAGTATTTAATTTGATTTAAACTGTGTATGAAGGAGTGTTGAAGGAATATTTAACTGAAGTTATTCTGCTCTTCAGTAACTTGAACTGAAGCTAGTGTTGGCTGAATTTTGTTATTTGCTAGTAATTACAGGTGTGGGGGTAGCCACATTCTTTGATTTCCTGTCCTTGCATATTTAAACTGGTGCATGTGAAATAATTCCTGCTTTAAAACCTCAGCTTGGCCAGCTAAGAACTTGGTTATATTCAACTGGACGTATAAGAGAATTTAAGTACCTTTATCTGCACTTTTTTTAAAAAATACAGTATTTAATTTGATTTAAACTGTGTATGAAGGAGTGTTGAAGGAATATTTAACTGAAGTTATTCTGCTCTTCAGTAACTTGAACTGAAGCTAGTGTTGGCTGAATTTTGTTATTTGCTAGTAATTACAGGTGTGGGGGTAGCCACATTCTTTGATTTCCTGTCCTTGCATATTTAAACTGGTGCATGTGAAATAATTCCTGCTTTAAAACCTCAGCTTGGCCAGCTAAGAACTTGGTTATATTCAACTGGACGTATAAGAGAATTTAAGTACCTTTATCTGCACTTTTTTAAAAAATACAGTATTTAATTTGATTTAAACTGTGTATGAAGGAGTGTTGAAGGAATATTTAACTGAAGTTATTCTGCTCTTCAGTAACTTGAACTGAAGCTAGTGTTGGCTGAATTTTGTTATTTGCTAGTAATTACAGGTGTGGGGGTAGCCACATTCTTTGATTTCCTGTCCTTGCATATTTAAACTGGTGCATGTGAAATAATTCCTGCTTTAAAACCTCAGCTTGGCCAGCTAAGAACTTGGTTATATTCAACTGGACGTATAAGAGAATTTAAGTACCTTTATCTGCACTTTTTTAAAAAAAATACAGTATTTAATTTGATTTAAACTGTGTATGAAGGAGTGTTGAAGGAATATTTAACTGAAGTTATTCTGCTCTTCAGTAACTTGAACTGAAGCTAGTGTTGGCTGAATTTTGTTATTTGCTAGTAATTACAGGTGTGGGGGTAGCCACATTCTTTGATTTCCTGTCCTTGCATATTTAAACTGGTGCATGTGAAATAATTCCTGCTTTAAAACCTCAGCTTGGCCAGCTAAGAACTTGGTTATATTCAACTGGACGTATAAGAGAATTTAAGTACCTTTATCTGCACTTTTTAAAAAAATACAGTATTTAATTTGATTTAAACTGTGTATGAAGGAGTGTTGAAGGAATATTTAACTGAAGTTATTCTGCTCTTCAGTAACTTGAACTGAAGCTAGTGTTGGCTGAATTTTGTTATTTGCTAGTAATTACAGGTGTGGGGTAGCCACATTCTTTGATTTCCTGTCCTTGCATATTTAAACTGGTGCATGTGAAATAATTCCTGCTTTAAAACCTCAGCTTGGCCAGCTAAGAACTTGGTTATATTCAACTGGACGTATAAGAGAATTTAAGTACCTTTATCTGCACTTTTTTAAAAAAAAATACAGTATTTAATTTGATTTAAACTGTGTATGAAGGAGTGTTGAAGGAATATTTAACTGAAGTTATTCTGCTCTTCAGTTATTCCCACCCACCCGCCCTGTTTTTGTTTTGGTGTTAATCTTAGTGGCATTGAAACTGCCCGCCCCTCAGCCTGCCTCTGGGCCCATCTCATTTGCTCACTCAACTGAGTGCAGTGAGATCATATTCTGATTTCAGGCACTCCTACTGTGTACAAAGAGAGCATCTGGGAAATAGAAAAAAAAATTAAGCTTATTTCCTGCCTTTCTTGTTAAGTGGTACAGACTATTTGTAGGCTTCTGAGCCCCCAAGCCCTTCTGTGTTTGAGGGAAGCCTTCTAGCTTGTTTTTTTTCTTATAACTAGCCAGTTTTCTAGTTTCAGCACTCAAATCTGTTTCTTTGATCTCAGCACTTGTTCAGAAAAAAAAAAAAATTTCATCTGCTTTTACTGTACTTGTGTTTCTACCTACTTCTTTTTACTTTTGCATCATCTTAAAATACTCAATTGTATTTATTACTGCTTGGTGTAACTCATTCTAAGCCTTTTGGTTTAAACACTTGGGCTTCGGACCAGTTAGTTGTTTTGCACTGAGAGGGTTTGTGGTCTGCACTGTTGTGGCAGAACAGGTAGCTTACATCCTTCTAGGTTGAGAACTGCTGATTGAGGGCTCAGTGTCTGTTATTCTAAAAGTGTATTAATTCTGGTTTAAGCACTTGGGCTTTCAAGCCAGTTATTTTACATTAAGAGGGTTCGTGGTCTGCACTCTTGTGGGAGGAGAGGCTGGACTCTGCCCTTCTGAGCTGGGAATTTCTGGTTAAAGGCTTATAGTGCATGCATATCTGAACTGTTTCTTACTGAAGTTGGTGCCTTGTTTGCTGTGGCATAGACTGGATTCGGGCCTGCTGGATCTAGCTTTGTTTGTGTAACTTGAGCACTAATCCAGACATTCTCTAAAGTATTCAATGGTATTTATTACTGCTTGGTTGTAACTTGATTAAAGTGTAGCTATCATTCAAGTCTTTTGGATTAAGCACTTGGGCTTCAGACCAGTTGTTTTACATTAGGAAGGTTTGTGGCAAGCACTGTGGTGGCAGGACAGGTAGCTTTCATCCTTCTAAGTTGGGAACTGCTGATTGAGAGCCCAGTGTCCAAGTGTATTAGTTCTGGTTTAGGCACTTGGGCTTCAGGCCAGTTATTTTACATTAAGAAGGTTCGTGGTCTGCACTCTTGTGGGAGAAGAGGCTGGACTCTGCCCTTCTGAGCTGGGAATTTCTGGTTAAAGGTTTATAGTGCCTGAATATTTGAACTGTATCTTACTGAAATTGGTACACCTTGTTTGCTCTAGCATAGACTAGATCCAGGCCTGCTGAATCTAGCTTTGTTTATATGCTTGTTGTTTGTTTGCTTGTTATTTCCCTGGAAGCTAATTCCACCTAATACGCAACTTCTCAGCGCTTCTGTGGATCACTAGTGATATCTGCATTGCTTACTGTACTTATTTCCTTGTTTCACTTGAAAGAAAGTTACTGTTTGTCATTTTTGCATTTAGTTACTTGTAACACATTGCACTCAAGTTACCTGGCACTTGCTCACTAAAGCAATTATATAAGTCAGCACTAAAAATTAAAAGCACTACACCCTCACTCCCCACTGGCCCTTGTTTTCAATTAAGGATTTCCCAATATTATTCTAGCATGTCCAAAGGTCAGTTGTCAATCTCCTCTCCGGTCCAGCTGGTGAATCTGGGAATCTTGAGGCAATGTTATAACTGCCTCATGTACACAGACAACCCTCTCCTCCTCCCACATAACACAAATACTTGCGAGAGATGCAGCTATTTAGCCAAACTGGAGGCTGAGCTCTCTCAACTCAGGACTGGCAAGACCAGACAGGAGGAGAAGGCAACTACACACACCACAAAACCAGCCTCACATAATGCTACCACTCCACTGAATCAAACACATAAACACACAAAGACATACTCGGAGGCTCTGAGTAAAAATTTACCTAAACAGCAGAGGCCTCCAAAGCAGACACCCAAACAACTGCTACCTCAAGACACCCCACAAGCAACACATAAACCACAAAAGCAGTGTGCAAAGCAGTCACAGCCCTTAAGGCCAAATACAACACCAAACATACTTGTCATAGGTGACTCCATAGTCAGACACACTGACGTCCCACTCACCAGGCTGAACAAGGAGAGGGTCACAGTAAGCTGCCTATCGGGCGCTAGAATCCGCCACATAACACAAGCACTCGGGTCACTCCACGGCAAGTACAAATATGACACAGTCATTGTCCATGCTGGTGTGAACGACCTGAGACGTACCTCCCTGGACTACATGAAAAGAGACATAGAGGAGCTCTCTGATTATGTAGCCCAGGCAGGTATGACCCTAACCCTGAGCAGTATCCTTCCTTCACCAAGAATGATGCCACAATATAGAGACAAGATGATCAGCTTTAACAATTGGCTTAATGTCTGGTGTCATTCAAAGGGGATCCAGTGTCTGTCTGCCTGGGATGACATGCTTGACAAGCCACGCTGCTTCGCAAGGGACGGCTTGCACCTGTCACCCTGGGATTCGGATATTGGCTAAGGCTCTTGCCACCCCATAGTGCCTTTTTAGGCAAGGCTCAAATTCTAAACCTACCACCCTAGAAAACAAAAATGGGAAGAAACTGAGGGTAATGCTGCTCAATGCCAGAAGTCTAAATCTCAAAATGCATGCACTCGAGGCCCTTCTCAGTCTGGAGAACATCGATGTCTGTGCTGTAACTGAAACCTGGTTCAAGGCTCCTGAGAGCACCCGGCACTATTAGGTTTTACCTCATATCATGCGTTCGCCCCAAAACCCGGACCACACCACAAAAGGAGGGGTGTATCCATATTCATAAAGGATACCCACACCTCCAGGTTGGTGGCAACGCATCTAAGCTCGGAAACCATCGAGGTGCAACTAACCATAGGCAAAACTGCTCTACAAATTGTAGCATGCTACAGGCCACCCTCTCAAACTCAGGAACCCCACACAGCCTTCCTGAAGACACTGGAGGGTATAAATGTATCTCCAAACACCATCATATTGGGTGACTTCAACTACCCGAATATAGACTGGGAACATTACTCAAGCCCTAACTTTCTAGCCCAACGGTTCCTGGAGTTCATAAATTCAAATGCCATGGAACAGCTAGTCACTGTTCCCACGAGAGGAGAAAATATACTAGATCTCATTGTCACAAACATGGGGACAAAATGCTCCACACCGAAGTATATCCCTCATTGGTGAGATCTGATCATAAACTAATCTCACTGGAAATCCACATCCCGCCCCCACCCCAAACAAAAAGACCATAGTGAAGAACTTCTCTAAAGCAAACTTCACACTACTCAAGACTGGTGTGGTATCCTTCAAGGCCCCTGAGCCAGTGGAAACCACAACCCAAGCTGCGGAAGCCCTTACAAATGCCTTCTATGAACACCTCCAGGACTGCATGGATCAGGCAATCCCAAATAAAACCAAGACTCTTTCCACAAAGGGCAAACGTCCAGTCTGGTGGACCCCAGCCATTAACAAACTTTACAATAAGAGGAGAAAGCTATTACATGATAGAACAAAATCCATAAAAGGGAAGTCACCCTGATCATTATTAGTAAAAAATACGAGCACTCATAAAATCAACTAAGGCCAATTTTGAGAGAAAAATTGCCATGGATTCAAAGGACAATCATAAGGCCTTTTTCAGCTATGTTAGGAACCTGGGTGGAAACTCCCAGATATGCTCAGAATTAGTCCAAAATGATACAAAAATCACTGAACCCACAGACATTGCCAACATACTGGCAGACAGGTTCAGTGCAAACTTCACCCCTCTCCCCTAAAGGAGAGATAACTATCCCAGCCGAGTGTAGCCTCCCGGACATCTCAAATGCGCAGGTGAAAGCTGCTCTCTAAAGCTAAAAACACAGCATCAATGGGACCGGATGGTGTCCCCGGCTGTGTGCTACACGAGCTAAATGAGGAATTAAACCCGCACATAAGGCAGCTGTTTAATCTCAGCCTTACCACAGGATACGTGCCCAAGGAGTGGCGTGACGGCAACTGTGGTCCCACTCCACAAAGGCGGCGCCTCACGGACCCTGGTAATTACCGCCCCATAAGCTTAACAAGTCTAGTCTGCAAAGCTATGGAGAGGATCATAATGGAGCTCATAAACAAAGATATAGGGGACTTGCAGACATTGGACCCGACCCAGTTTGGCTTTGTCAAGGGAAGATCATGCCTTTTGAACTTGGTCGACTTCTTCAAACAGTCACCAAGGCCATTGATGAGGGAAAGGCAGTCCATACAGCCTACCTTGACCTTGCAAAGGCTTTCGACACAATACCCCACTCAGGTATTGTAGAAAAACTTACCAGCTTAAATGTAAACCCATATGTCACAAGATGGGTTGCAAACTGGCTTAAGGACAGAACCCACAGGGTTAGAGTTGCTGGCGCTGTGTCAGACTCCAAGCCGGTCACAAGTGGTGTCCCACAGGGCTCGGTCCTTGGCCCCTATTGTTTGGCATCTACTTCTCAGAAGTACAGGCCAACATGGGAGGACTTTGGCTGACAAAGTTTGCAGACGACTGCAAACTGGGCGCCATAGTGGAAAGTGCATCGGACACGGATATCCTTCAGAAGGGACTCACGGAAACAGATAGCTGGTGCCAGAGCCATGGCCTGAAGTTAAACGCCAAAAATGTATAGTCATACCCTTCGGGAAAAACAAGGTAACCCCAAGCTACCATATAGGTGGCAATCCACTAAGCACAGAAGAGGTTATCAGGGACCTGGGGACCCAGGTTGACAGTGGCCTTTCTTTTGACACTCACGTTGCTAAAGTGGTTAGAAAGACCTTCTACATTGCCCACCTGATCATGAAGGGATTCACATCCAGATCTAGTGAGGTCATTGTTCCCTGTACTCTTCACTTATCAGACCAATGATCGAGTACAATGCCCCATTCGGGATGTATCTCACCCGACATCTGCAGCAATTGGAGAGACCCCAAAAGTTCCTCACCAAAAGGATAAAGGGACTCCAAAATCTGTCATATGCTGCCAGATTGAAGAAACTCCAGCTCTATTCAGTCGCATACCGTCTGCTCAGAGGTGACATGTGCCTGACATACAAGGCCATGTCCAACCCGGAATTAATGGACATGCTCCACCTCAAAAATCCAAATCCACCAAAACCACTAGAGCAAGCGACTTAAACCTTAGCACGGATATAAATAGGACGTGCTGGAGGGATAGATTTATCACTCAGAGACTCCCTATGCTGTGGAATAAAATCCTGGTCCATGTGAGGCAGAGCACCTCGCTGACTCTGTTCAAGAGAAATCTAGACCTGTGGATGGGAGATCGTAGGTTTACCCGGGAATCATCTCTGTGTCACTGCTGGACAGAGGCACAACAAACTAATGGGCACAGTATTTTTTCATATAAGGGGTGGCGTAAGCCACAAAAATTTGGGCTAGGCTTATAAATGCCTTAGGGCAGATAGCCTAGTATAAACCTATGAACCTATGAACCTATAAAAGAATCACAGGCCTAAAGCAGATGCCCTATGCTAACTGTCTAAAAAAGAACTTCACCTATACTCTGTCGCATATTGTCTACTCAGAGGCAATCTCTGCTTAACATACAAGGCCATGTCAAACCCAGAGCTGTTGGACATACTACACTTAAAGAAATCCCAATCCCTCAGAGACGCACGCTCCAGGATCTAAACCTTGTCATTATAATGAACAAAACATGATGGAGGGATAGGTTCCTGACCCAGAGACTCCCCAGACTCTGGAATAGACTGCCCATACATGTCATGCAGAGTGCCTCTTTGGCCCTCTTCAAAAGGAACCTTGATGATTGGATGGGAGATAGGAAATTCACCCCGGGGATCACATCAGTCGCCCTGCTAGACAGGGGTCCAGGGAAGTAAATACTGTAGGACAAAATAGCCAGGGAATTGTTATGGCTAGGCTTGTTTAGGCCCTAGGGCCGATAGCCTAGTACCAACCTATGAACCTATGGATATGGAACTTTAAACTGAGGTTTAATTTGAGTTCTGATCTATTAAAGACAGTTTCATCAAGGCTGAGTCTGTAAAAATGAAATGTCAGTCTCAAGAGAAGTTGAATATCGTAGACCAGTACCACAGTCTAAGAGTGACATCTTCCTCTTTAATGAATCTGTCCTTTTCCTGAAGAGTTTTTTTTTTTTTTTTGAATTTCCTTGGTTTTGCATATTCTTACTAAATATTTTTCTTCAACATCTTCTTCAGTGATTACATTTTTCCTCCATCAGAAAAGAAGCCAAGCCCTTCCATCTTAACTGTGTAGCCTGTTAAAATTAACTGCAATGTTCACAGTACTCTCTCTGCCTTATACTACTGACCTAAACACAGCAGGCACTGAGAAAAGAAATCCTTTGTGACTATATGCCAATCTCATTTACTTTTGTTAATCAACTAAGCTACCATTGATAAACAGTTGCCAAAAAGCAAAAAGTAAAACTGTAATGTGAATAGACATGGAAAACCAAACATACAATCTAAGCTGTTTACGGACATCCATAAAAGGAGGAAATATTACCCCTGCTGAGAATACTGAGGAAATAAAACAGCTAAGCTCATAGACTGATTCAAGTTGGACTCTATAACAACCTTGGTTTTAAGCAACACCCTACAATATGAAATTTCTAAAAGAGTAGATTACCTAACAATGGGAAGTAAAAAGAAGTTATATACTTACCATGATGTTCCATGTGTGTTGCTCATCTCCACCTAGGATCTGATCCATCGGATCCGTCTCAGCCTTTTACAAAAGCTCGAAGCCTTCAGTAAAGCTCATGGGCATTCTACCTTACCCATAATGGAGTTCCCTAACTCCCTCAGATCTTGTTTGCCCTTGATAAATAATATTAGAAGTAAAGCTGTTCATAGCTTAAATGGAAGGTGGTTTCTGAGGCTATGGAGTCCAATGATACACTAGTTTTACCAGGTCTCCCAGGAACATAGGCAGGGGGTATGGCAGAGATGAACAACATACATGGAACTTTATGGTAACTACATAACTTCTTTATGTGATGATGTCACTCTCAACTTTACTCTCACTGGTGAGACTGCGTCCCAAGCTACCTGATTCTGGTGTGGCTCATGGGGAATGTTCCTCAGAACCACAGAACCAAAGGATGTTCTACTCCTGGAGGCCAAATCTACCTTGTAATGAGTGATAAAGGTATGAGGTTTTGCCCATGTGGCTGCAGCACAGATACTGTCCAGAGACAGAATAGCCTGGAAGGCTGCAGAGGTAGCTATTGCCATGGTAGAATGAGCTTTGACAGGTGCAGTGAGAGTTTTGTTTTTAGAATTATAAATAAAGGAAATGCACTGAGAGAGCCATTTGGATAAGGTAACCTTAGATACTGGCAGGGCTTTCCTAGTGTTAGTGTAAGAAAAGTACAGTTGTGTACACTTACCATAAATGTAGATGTTCGAGTGTATTCACTGTTGCAGTCATCAACTGTGGGTTATCCTTGCTGTGGTAGCCCTCGGCTGGCCCGAATACCAGAGTCAATGTTTTTCTGCGTCGGTTGCTGTCGCTTGCTGACTGACGTCAGGTCATCAGTGCTATAAAGGAAGGCAGCCGACGCCATTACGTCAGTTTTTCTTGCCCCAACCAGTCAGAGGCCCAAGTAAATATGGTAAAGTGGTCTTGGTGGCTAAAAGCCACTGTTAGAAGCTTATGTCTCCCTAAAGAAAGAAGATATAAGGGGGAAGGAAATCAGGACTGCAACAATGAATACACTCAAACATCTACATTTATGGTAAGTGTACACAACTGTACTATGTTCTTCATGTTTCACTGTTGCAGTCATCACCTGTGGGAGGATTCCCAAAGCTGAGGAGAGGGGTGGTAGGATTAGTAAGAGACCTAGGAATGGGTCAGCATGCCCTGCAGAACTGCAGAGGCAAACCATGCCCTAGCCTTAGAAAATAGAGGTAGGTGGTAATGCTTGGTAAAGGTATGGACAGAAGTCCAGGTGGCAGCTTCCAGGATGTCCTTGGTGGGAACTCCTCTAAGGAATGATGTGGAAGTGAACGCTGCCCTAGTGGAATGGGTTCAAATAAACTGGGGGGGGTTCTCATGTAGTCTGTAGCAGAAATGGATACAGTGTGACATCCATTTGGAAATGGTTTGTTTGGAAATGGTCTTCCCCTCTGCCCCTGAGGCAAAGCTGACAAGTAGTTGGTCTATTTTCCTGAAGGATTTAGTATGGTCCAGACAGTATCCGAGCTGTCTGTGCATGTCTAGTAACTGCAGAATTCTTTCCCCCTTGTTTTGAAGGTTAGGAGGTTTTTTTTATCCTTTTAAAAAAAAAATTTCCATAAAAAGGATACCCACACCTCCAGGTTGGTGGCAACGCAAGCTCGGAAACCATCCAGGTGCAACTAACCATAGGCAAAACTGCTCTACAAATTGTAGCATGCTACAGGCCACCCTCTCAAACTCAGGAACACCACACAGCCTTCCTGAAGACACTGGAGGGTATAAATGTATTTCCAAACACCATCATATTGGGTGACTTCAACTACCCGAATATAGACTGGGAACATTACTCAAGCCCTAACTTTCTAGCCCAACGGTTCCTGGAGTTCATAAATTCAAATGCCATGGAACAGCTAGTCACTGTTCCCACGAGAGGAGAAAATATACTAGATCTCATTGTCACAAACATGGGGACAAAATGCTCCACACCGGAAGTATATCCCTCATTGGTGAGATCTGATCATAAACTAATCTCACTGGAAATCCACATCCGCCCCACCCCAAACAAAAAGACCATAGTGAAGAACTTCTCTAAAGCAAACTTCACACTACTCAAGACTGGTGTGGTATCCTTCAACGCCCCTGAGCCAGTGGAAAACACAACCCAAGCTGCGGAAGCCCTTACAAATGCCTTCTATGAACACCTCCAGGACTGCATGGATCAGGCAATCCCAAATAAAACCAAGACTCTTTCCACAAAGGGCAAACGTCCAGTCTGGTGGACCCCAGCCATTAACAAACCTTACAATAAGAGGAGAAAGCTATTACATGATAGAACAAAATCCATAAAAGGGAAGTCACCCCTGATCATTATTAGTAAAAAAATACGAGCACTCATAAAATCAACTAAGGCCAATTTTGAGAGAAAAATTGCCATGGATTCAAAGGACAATCATAAGGCCTTTTTCAGCTATGTTAGGAACCTGGGTGGAAACTCCCAGATATTCTCAGAATTAGTCCAAAATGTTACAATAGTCACTGGACCCACAGACACTGCCAACATACTGTCGGCCTGGTGCAGTGCAAACTTCACCCCTCTCCCCTAAAGGAGAGATAACTATCCCAGCCGAGTGTAGCCTCCCGGACATCTCAAATGCACAGGTGAAAGCTGCTCTCTCTAAAGCTAAAAACACAGCATCAATGGGACCGGATGGTGTCCCCGGCTGTGTGCTACACGAGCTAAATGAGGAATTAAACCCGCACATAAGGCAGCTGTTTAATCTCAGCCTTACCACAGGATACGTGCCCAAGGAGTGGCGACGGCAACTGTGGTCCCACTCCACAAAGGTGGCACCTCACGGACCCTGGTAATTACTGCCCCATAAGCAACAAGTCTAGTCTGCAAAGCTATGGAGAGGATCATAATGGAGCTCATAAACAAAGATATAGGGGACTTGCAGACATTGGACCCGACCCAGTTTGGCTTTGTCAAGGGAAGATCATGCCTTTTGAACTTGGTCGACTTCTTGAAACAGTCACCAAGGCCATTGATGAGGGAAAGGCAGTCCATACAGCCTACCTTGACCTTGCAAAGGCTTTCGACACAATACCCCACTCAGGTATTGTAGAAAAACTTACCAGCTTAAATGTAAACCCATATGTCACAAGATGGGTTGCAAACTGGCTTAAGGACAGAACCCACAGGGTTAGAGTTGCTGGCGCTATGTCAGACTCCAAGTCGGTCACAAGTGGTGTCCCACAGGGCTCGGTCCTTGGCCCCCTATTGTTTGGCATCTACTTCTCAGAAGTACAGGCCAACATGGGAGGACTTTGGCTGACAAAGTTTGCAGATGACTGCAAACTGGGCGCCATAGTGGAAAGTGCATCGGACACGGATATCCTTCAGAAGGGACTCACGGAAACAGATAGCTGGTGCCAGAGCCATGGCCTGAAGTTAAACGCCAAAAAATGTATAGTCATACCCTTCGGGAAAAACAAGGTAACCCCAAGCTACCATATAGGTGGCAATCCACTAAGCACAGAAGAGGTTATCAGGGACCTGGGGACCCAGGTTGACAGTGGCCTTTCTTTTGACACTCACGTTGCTAAAGCGGTTAGAAAGACCTTCTACATTGCCCACCTGATCATGAAGGGATTCACATCCAAATCTAGTGAGGTCATTGTTCCCTGTACTCTTCACTTATCAGACCAATGATCGAGTACAATGCCCCATTCGGGATGTATCTCACCCGACATCTGCAGCAATTGGAGAGACCCCAAAAGTTCCTCACCAAAAGGATAAAGGGACTCCAAAATCTGTCATATGCTGCCAGATTGAAGAAACTCCAGCTCTATTCAGTCGCATACCGTCTGCTCAGAGGTGACATGTGCCTGACATACAAGGCCATGTCCAACCCGGAATTAATGGACATGCTCCACCTCAAAAAATCCAAATCCACCAAAACCACTAGAGCAAGCGACTTAAACCTTAGCACGGATATAAATAGGACGTGCTGGAGGGATAGATTTATCACTCAGAGACTTCCTATGCTGTGGAATAAAATCCTGGTCCATGTGAGGCAGAGCACCTCGCTGACTCTGTTCAAGAGAAATCTAGACCTGTGGATGGGAGATCGTAGGTTTACCCCGGGAATCATCTCTGTGTCACTTCTGGACAGAGGCACAACAAACTAATGGGCACAGTATTTTTTCATATAAGGGGTGGCGTAAGCCACAAAAATTTGGGCTAGGCTTATAAATGCCTTAGGGCAGATAGCCTAGTATAAACCTATGAACCTATGAACCTATAAAAGAATCACAGGCCTAAAGCAGATGCCCTATGCTAACTGTCTAAAAAAGAACTTCACCTATACTCTGTCGCATATTGTCTACTCAGAGGCAATCTCTGCTTAACATACAAGGCCATGTCAAACCCAGAGCTGTTGGACATACTACACTTAAAGAAATCCCAATCCCTCAGAGACGCACGCTCCAGGATCTAAACCTTGTCATTATAATGAACAAAACATGATGGAGGGATAGGTTCCTGACCCAGAGACTCCCCAGACTCTGGAATAGACTGCCCATACATGTCATGCAGAGTGCCTCTTTGGCCCTCTTCAAAAGGAACCTTGATGATTGGATGGGAGATAGGAAATTCACCCCGGGGATCACATCAGTCGCCCTGCTAGACAGGGGTCCAGGGAAGTAAATACTGTAGGACAAAATAGCCAGGGAATTGTTATGGCTAGGCTTGTTTAGGCCCTAGGGCCGATAGCCTAGTACCAACCTATGAACCTATGGATATGGAACTTTAAACTGAGGTTTAATTTGAGTTCTGATCTATTAAAGACAGTTTCATCAAGGCTGAGTCTGTAAAAATGAAATGTCAGTCTCAAGAGAAGTTGAATATCGTAGACCAGTACCACAGTCTAAGAGTGACATCTTCCTCTTTAATGAATCTGTCCTTTTCCTGAAGAGTTTTTTTTTTTTTTTTTGAATTTCCTTGGTTTTGCATATTCTTACTAAATATTTTTTCTTCAACATCTTCTTCAGTGATTACATTTTTTCCTCCATCAGAAAAGAAGCCAAGCCCTTCCATCTTAACTGTGTAGCCTGTTAAAATTAACTGCAATGTTCACAGTACTCTCTCTGCCTTATACTACTGACCTAAACACAGCAGGCACTGAGAAAAGAAATCCTTTGTGACTATATGCCAATCTCATTTACTTTTGTTAATCAACTAAGCTACCATTGATAAACAGTTGCCAAAAAAAGCAAAAAGTAAAACTGTAATGTGAATAGACATGGAAAACCAAACATACAATCTAAGCTGTTTACGGACATCCATAAAAGGAGGAAATATTACCCCTGCTGAGAATACTGAGGAAATAAAACAGCTAAGCTCATAGACTGATTCAAGTTGGACTCTATAACAACCTTGGTTTTAAGCAACACCCTACAATATGAAATTTCTAAAAGAGTAGATTACCTAACAATGGGAAGTAAAAAGAAGTTATATACTTACCATGATGTTCCATGTGTGTTGCTCATCTCCACCTAGGATCTGATCCATCGGATCCGTCTCAGCCTTTTACAAAAGCTCGAAGCCTTCAGTAAAGCTCATGGGCATTCTACCTTACCCATAATGGAGTTCCCTAACTCCCTCAGATCTTGTTTGCCCTTGATAAATAATATTAGAAGTAAAGCTGTTCATAGCTTAAATGGAAGGTGGTTTCTGAGGCTATGGAGTCCAATGATACACTAGTTTTACCAGGTCTCCCAGGAACATAGGCAGGGGGTATGGCAGAGATGGACAACACACATGGAACATTATGGTAAGTACATAACTTCTTTATGTGATGATGTCACTCTCACTTTTATTCTCACTTGTGAGACTGCGTCCCAAGCTACCTGATTCTGGTGTGGCTCATGGGGGAATGTTCCTCAGAACCACAGAACCAAAGGATGTTCTACTCCTGGAGGCCAAATCTACCTTGTAATGAGTGATAAAGGTATGAGGTTTTGCCCATGTGGCTGCAGCACAGATACTGTCCAGAGACAGAATAGCCTGGAAGGCTGCAGAGGTAGCTATTGCCATGGTAGAATGAGCTTTGACAGGTGCAGTGAGAGTTTTGTTTTTAGAATTATAAATAAAGGAAATGCACTGAGAGAGCCATTTGGATAAGGTAACCTTAGATACTGGCAGGGCTTTCCTAGTGTTAGTGTAAGAAAAGTACAGTTGTGTACACTTACCATAAATGTAGATGTTCGAGTGTATTCACTGTTGCAGTCATCAACTGTGGGTTATCCTTGCTGTGGTAGCCCTCGGCCGGCCCGAATACCAGAGTCAATGTTTTTCTGCGTCGGTTGCTGTCGCTTGCTGACTGACGTCAGGTCATCAGTGCTATAAAGGAAGGCAGCCGACGCCATTACGTCAGTTTTTCTTGCCCCAACCAGTCAGAGGCCCAAGTAAATATGGTAAAGTGGTCTTGGTGGCTAAAAGCCACTGTTAGAAGCTTATGTCTCCCTAAAGAAAGAAGATATAAGGGGGAAGGAAATCAGGACTGCAACAATGAATACACTCAAACATCTACATTTATGGTAAGTGTACACAACTGTACTATGTTCTTCATGTTTCACTGTTGCAGTCATCACCTGTGGGAGGATTCCCAAAGCTGAGGAGAGGGGTGGTAGGATTAGTAAGAGACCTAGGAATGGGTCAGCATGCCCTGCAGAACTGCAGAGGCAAACCATGCCCTAGCCTTAGAAAATAGAGGTAGGTGGTAATGCTTGGTAAAGGTATGGACAGAAGTCCAGGTGGCAGCTTCCAGGATGTCCTTGGTGGGAACTCCTCTAAGGAATGATGTGGAAGTGAACGCTGCCCTAGTGGAATGGGTTCAAATAAACTGGGGGGGGTTCTCATGTAGTCTGTAGCAGAAATGGATACAGTGTGACATCCATTTGGAAATGGTTTGTTTGGAAATGGTCTTCCCCTCTGCCCCTGAGGCAAAGCTGACAAGTAGTTGGTCTATTTTCCTGAAGGATTTAGTATGGTCCAGACAGTATCCGAGCTGTCTGTGCATGTCTAGTAACTGCAGAATTCTTTCCCCCTTGTTTTGAAGGTTAGGAAAGAAGGTGGGCAGATGTATGGCCTGGTTGAGAGTCACATTAGATACCACCTTGGGCATAAAGGAGGTATTAGTCCTCAGGGAGACCCTGTCTGCATGGAAGATGATGAAGGGCTCAATGGCCATCAGCGCCTAAAGTTCTGAAACCCTTCTGGGTGAGGTGATAGCTAGGAGAAAAGCAGTCTTCCAGGAGAGGTAGCTTAGTTCTGCTGAAGCAGCAGGTTCAAAGGGTGGTAAGGTTAGTTGTTCCAAAACATAATTCAGGTCCTAGGCTGGAGTGGGTGGCCTTCTGGGAGGTCTGATATTAGAAGCCTCTCTGAGGAATTGTTTAATCAAAGGCTGGGAGAACAGGGGCTGTTCTGTATCAAAATGAGCTGAAATGGCTGAGGTGTGGATTTTAATAGAGGAGAAGGAGAGGCCACTATTAAGTAGCTCTACTAGGTAGGCCAGGATAAGAGGGATGAAAGGTTGTGAGGTATTGCTCCCTCTGGACTGGCTCCAGGAGCAGAATATTTTCCATTTTCCTGCATAAGATTTTTTGGTGCTGGCCCTTCTGGCCTCTGTGATAATGTCTAGGACCAGTTTGCTTAACAGGGGACACTTATTTGCCTTCAGAGTATTAGCCATGCTGATAGCTTGAGAGTCTGCAAGTCTGGGTGCAGCATCCCCCCCCCCACCTGAGTCAAAAGGTCTGAGATCAGGGGAAGCTGCCTGGGAGGCTGTAAGGTCAGGCTGCGCAGTAAGGGGTACCAATGCTGTCTGGGCCAATCTGGAGCAATGAGGATGACCTTTGGTCTCTCCTCCCTTATTTTGATGAGTACCTTGGGAATAAGAAGAAGAGGAGGGAATGCATACACAAAGAGGGTGTTCCAGGGGAAGGTCAAGGCATCCACCTTCCATGCTAGGTGGTGATACTCCCTGGTATAGAATATTTTCAGCTGATGGTTGAGATGCGAAGCAAAGAGATCGACCTCCGGAATCCCCCACTCCTGAGTGATTTCTGAAATTTTTTTTCTGTGGAGCTGTCATTCATGAGGGTCAGGTAAGTTTCTGCTTAAGTGGTCTGCCAGGATGTTGTTGATCCCTGGTAGGTATTGGGCTATTAGGTGTAATCCCATCAAAGAGGCTGTCAGTCAGAGGTTCATGGCTAGCCTGCACAGAGGGTAAGATTGGGTCCCTCCCTGTTTGTTGATGTACCACATTACTGGGGTGTTGTCTGTTTTGATAAGGAGAACCCCTGGCATGAGATGGGGTTTGAAGGATGTCAGAGCCTTTTGTACTGCCATCATTTCCTTCTGGTTGATGTGTAAGGGAAGGTGCTGGGCATCCCAAAGACCTTGGGTGCACCTGCCTTTTAGCTGAGCGCCCCAAGCAATGTCTGAGGTGTTGGTGGTAATGGTCTGCCCTGTTGGGCGGTGGGTGAAGGAAAGAACCTTGTTCTGGGCAAAGGCCTCTGCCCACCAGAGAAACTCAGCTCTTATACAGGGGATCAGAGGGAGAGAGGTCTCTAGATGTTGAGAGTGTTGACACCAAAGGTTCTTTAGGTACTACTGAAGTTTTCTCATGTGAAGCCTGGCAAGAGGAATTAGAAGGATGCAAGATGCCATGTACCCCAAGGCGTGCAGGAACTTCCTTGCAGTGACTTGACTTTTGGAAGCCAGCTGGGGAAAGTAGAGAGGCAGGAAGATCTGCTTTTCTGGGGATAGGAAGACTATTTGGGATGCTGTGTCCAGCAGTGCTCCCAAGAAAAATGATCATCCTGGAGGGTGTTTGCTTTGATTTCTTCTCGTTGATGGTGTACCCTAAGGAGGTTAGGAGGGTTTTGACAAAGAGGAGGTCCCCGAAAAGATTTTCTTTGCAATCTGCCTGAATAAGGCAGTTGTCCAGATAAGGGTAAACCTGTATATGTTTCTGTCTGCACAAGGCTATGGTCTGGTCTAAGCATTTGGTGAATACCTTGGGAGCAGTAGATAACCCAAAGGATAGTGCAGAGAACAGAAAGACTTGTGAGCCTGCTCTGAAGTGAAGGAATTTCCTGCAGGACTCTGTTATGGGGATGTGGAGGTAGGCAGCTTTTAGATCTAGGGTAACTAAGCCAAAGGGTAGTGCACAGAACTGAAAGTGTTGTGAGCCTGCTCTGAAGCGAAGGAATTTCCTGCAGGAGTCTGTTATGGGGATGTGGAGGTAGGCAGCTTTTAGAGCTAGGGACTAACCCAGCATTTTTTGTCAGCATAGGCAGCAGCTGCTGCAAAGTTACCATTTTGAAATTAGGGACCACCAGGGAGGTGTTCAGAATGGATAGATCCAGGATGGGGTGCTAAGTGCCCTCTTTTCTGGGAACAAGGAATAGTCTGGAATAAAAGCCTTTGCCTGTCGCCCCTTGGGATATAAGAGTTTGGACTTGTTTCAATGCCTCTGCTCACTGATTTGGAGGTAAGTCTGGGTACCCTCTTGGAATTGGGAGTTCACTGATGGAGAATTTGTATCCCTGAAAAATGATCATTAAGACCCCACTGATCCTTTGTTACAGAAAGCCAATTTTCTTTGCAGAGGGAGAGCCTTCCTCCTAGTTTTTGGTGAGTGAAAAGAGAGCAGAGTGGGGACAGGGAGTCATTGAAAGTTTTTGCCATAGAGGGATGACTTAGAACTCCCTGAATTTAGAGCGGAAGTGGTCCATTGTTTGGTTCTCTGTGGTCCCTAGGAGAGGAGTCTGGGTGGTCTGTCCCTGCGGGGATTCCCTTGCCCCTCTCTGCTAAGTGCAGGAAAGGACCAGTCCTTTGAGGGAAAATGCCTGCTGAACCTAGGAGGTTGTACCTAAAATAAATATTTTACTGTTTGCATAGATTTTGCTTTGCTTCCAACTTTTTAAGCACCTCTTCTGCTTTTACTCCAAACATGCAGTCCTTATCTAAGGGCGCATTAAGTAATTTAGATTTGACATGATCAGGGAGAGGTTGTTCCTTCACTCATGCATGTCTCCTACTGACAGATCCTGACACTGCTGCCCTGCTTGAGGTTTCTAGGGCATCATATCCACAGTGTAATGAGTGTTTGGCCACTTGACAAGTAGAGTGCAGTAAATCTGCGAACTCTTTTGAACTGGCACAGTCGGGAAAGGTTGAAATCTTTTGTTTTAATAGTTCCAAAGTGTACTGTTCATATTTTAACATGTGGAACTGACAGCTGAGTGCTCTGATAGCTAAGGTTGCACAGGTGTATACTTTTTTACCCCATCTGTCCAGAGCTCTGGAATCCTTGTCAGAAGGAAATGGATTCTTTGCAGAACTAACCTTAGCTCCTTTTGGTCCCTGTGTAATGACCTCCGAGTCTGCAGCAGGATTTATGTACAGGTATTTGTGAGAATCCGGTACTCTGTAATACCTGTCAGGTTTTCTGGGAGCAGGTGGGAGGGCGTCAGGAGCTAAGCTGGATTCATGGAAGACATCATCCACCACTTCTAAGATTGGGGGGGGTGGCCAAGGGTCTGTGCTGGGGCAGGTCTATAAACTCTCTTAGTCTTTTCTTAGACTGAGGGAAATCCTGGGATTCCCAGTGGAAATGTTCCCTGAGGGTGTGAAGGGTTTCCCCAAAGGAAAGATGTAGTGAGGAGGCAGAAGGAAGGGATTCCTCTGCATCTGAATCCTCATAAGCAGTCAGAGGTTGTTGTTCCTCTTCAAAATCTGAATAATTACACTCCTCAGAATCCTTTTCTGTCAGTATTTCAGGAGAAAGGTCTCTTTTCCTTTTAGAAGTTGTGGCCTGAATACCCCTGATAAGGGAGATAAGATCTTTTGCCATTTTAAGCATTTGAGCTTAGGGTGGTGGAGCAGGAGTAAAATGGTGGCTAAAGGTAGATTTCCTAGGAGTGGCCTTCCTTCTAGGCCTAAGAGTATCCATGGGTCTGAGAGAAATGGTAGCTGTATGAGAAGACATTGTTTTTTGTCTAGATTCGGTAGTGCGAAAAACCTCCTCGGAAGCCAGTGCCTGTGTTGCGGCTCCGAACCCAAAAGAGGCAGAGGCAACCAAAGGCTCGGAAGATGAAGAAAATTTCTGCGGCATACCAAACTCCGAAAGTGTCTCAGTAGGGGCCTGTGAAGGTATCAGATTGGGCATCAGGGGCTGCGAAGGCACCTCACTGAATTCCGGAGAACTGACAACCTGCTTAGCAGTAGAGTCGTCGGAAGGCTTAGCCTTGTCCGGTCTGTCTCTATCTTTATCCTTACATTTTTTTGGAATGTCGATGTATTGTTAGCTGACGGACGCCATTTTGGAATGTGAAGATGGAAAACGAAAATACCTGGCTACAATAAAAGCTCTACGACGACTGGTTCTTGCGTTAAGGAGGGCACAGAACTGGCAACGGGGGACGTCGTGGTCTGGGCCTAAACAAGTGATGCAGTATGAACGGAAGTCTCAGTGTGGGATTTGCTTTCCACAGGCGAGACAATTGTTAACTTTTTCGGACATCGGTTAGTGCAATAAAAAGGATCCCCAATGGGGTATTTAGCTTTAGACATTTTCAGCTGTAATTCAAACTCTGGTAGTGACCGATCGGCACACTTGCGAACTCCTTCTGCTAAGGGCTCCACAGCAAGAAAGCCTGCTGTAATGGCTTCAGCTGCCTTCCTTTATAGCACTGATGACCTGACGTCAGTCAGCAAGTGACAGCAGCCGACGCAGAAAAACACTGACTCTGGTATTCCGGCCGGCCAACAGCTACCACAGCAGGGATTAACCCACAGGTGATGACTGCAACAGTGAAACATGAAGAAAATCAAACAGCTAGTCTGATTGTCTGAGTTCTGTGTAGGTAAAAACTTAACTGTCTATGAACGTCCAGTGGATGTAACCTGCATTTTCCTTTATTCTGAAAATTAGGAAGAACACCAGTAACTCAATAGACTAATTGAAGTTACTTTCAGATGCAACTTTGGGCAGAAAGGAGGGGTTGGTGCATAACGAAACTCTGTCTTTATGAAATATCAGATATGGTGGCTTGGCAGATAAAGCTTTCAATTCTGAAACTCTCTTTGCTGAGGTAATAGCTACTAAGAGGAGCATCTTCCAAGAAAGATACTTCAAGTTACAGGTAGCAGAAGGCTCAAATGGAGGATAGCTAATATTTGACAAAACAAAATTTAGATCGCAAGGTGGGGATGAGTCTTTGTACTGGGTTCTTAGCATTGTAGTTCCCTTCAAGAATGCTTTACAGTCTGTTTGAAATGATTCCATATCCATTTTCTTCTACGTGAAAGTTTGAAATCACTGCCAATTGAACTCTAACAGTAGCTGCAGCAGCACCTTCATTGAAGAGTTGAGCCAAAAATTCTACTTTAGAATGAATGGGTGCAGTAACAGGGTCAATTTGATTAGAGTTAGCCCATGAAACAAATCTCTTCCATTTTCCTTTGTAAAGTTTGTGTGTCAATGACCTATGAGAAGACACCAAAATGTGTCTGACAGGAGAGGAAAGGGAAAAAAAAATGGCTATCAGGGGAACTTTAGCAGCCAAGCTGTCAGTTTGAGATTGTTTAGATTGGGATGAACCATCCCTGATGGGTTAGTCAAAAGGTCTGGAACAGGGTCCAGAATCCATGGTTTGTCCTGAACATGAGGCCAAAGGAAGGGGAACCGAATCTGTTGAGGCCAATAGGGGGCAATTAGGATAATTATCGTCTTCAACAAACTTGCTTTCTGCAGAAATTTCGGAATTAGAGGAATTGATGGAAAGGCAATCGTGAACAAGTGCATCCCTTGAGGACTCCCCCAGAGGGGGGGAATCAGGGCAAAGTAGTTGCTGCATTTGATATTCATGGATGAAGCAAAAAGGTCACAGGAAGGCCGGCCCCATTTTTGGAAGATCCTTTCTGCAACATTTTGACTGAGGGACCACTCGTGAGGCCATTGTATGGCTCTGCTCAATTTGTCTGCTATTACTTTGGACCTCCCCGGAATAAGCGGTGCTATCAGAAAGTGGTTGGAAGATGCAGTCCATTGCCAGACCCTCAGGTTTTCCTGACAAAGGAAGATCTGGTTCCCCCTTGCTTGTTTATGTACCAGACCACAGACATGTTGTCTGATTGAATTGCTATTGTTCCCAGAGGGAGGGTATCTTGAAATGCTTGCAACACTAAAAGCACCACCTGCATCTCCAGGAAATTTATGTGCAAATGAGGCTCGTGCTGATGCCAGATACCTTGAACTGTCTTCCCCAGATAATGCCCCCCCCCCCACCCTATCTGGAAAGCATCTGTAGTCACCATGGCTTGGGGTTGGGGAGGAATAAAGGGATGGCCTTGAGCCACCAGGGGAAAGTGAATCCACCATTGAAGGTCTTTCTTGCATAGATTGGTTATCATGATCTTGTGTGTCATTGGAAGTTCTAGAATTGACCACTGCGTCGAAAGTAACCACTGAAGAATTCTTTTGAGGTGGCCACTTTGCCCAGTACTTACAGAACCAGTTTGGCAGAAGCTAGTTAACTTCTGATCAACATTCTTACATAATACTGAAGATCGTCCACTCTGTCTTGAGGAAGTTTTGCTATCATCCTTGTGTTTATTTCTGCTCCTATGGAGACCAAGTTCTAACATGGCTCTAGAGCAGAGTTTTCATAATTTATGGCAATTCCTATGGAGGAACAGAGTTGTAGGGTGTAGTCCTTGGCCTGTAGCAGATGACGACTGGTCGGGGCGGTTATGAGTCAGTCGTCCAGATATCCAGATATGGAAACACCCAGAATCCTTGGCATCTCAGATGATCCACATCTACTGATATGCATTTGGTGAATACTCTGGGGGCTGTAGTGAGACCAAAGGGCAGAGCTCGAAATTGCAATTGACTGGCTCCTAGCCAGAAGTGCAAGTGCCTTCTGGACTGTCTTTCCATCCTTATATGGTAGTACGCATCCTGAAAGGTCTGTAGAGCACACCCGACTATCTTTTTCCAAAAATGGAAGTATCAATTGCAGTGTCACCATCCGGAAATTGCTCTTTTTCACAGATTTGTTTAGAATGCTGAGATCCAAGATGGGTCTCCAGTTCCTTGTTTTCTTTGGAACTAAAAAGAACTTTGATTATGCTCTCAATCCTCTCTGGTGTGTGGGGACTTCTTGGATGACACTTTTTCTTAGCAACTTTTGAATTTCTAAGATTGTTTGTTCCTTCTGACTGAGTGGAACATTTGGAACTGATTTGTTTATGGGAGTGCAGAAGGAGAAGCGAATGACATAACCCCTAGATATTATGTTCTGCACCTATCTGTCATTTATTTTTCGCCAGGTATGAAGGTGCAGAGACAATCGTCCCCCTGACTGCCTCCAGAGGCAGACAACTGGGCACCCCTTTAGGAGCGTTGAAAGGGTCTACCAAAGAAAGACTCTCTGGAGCCCTGATTCTGCAGGCCTCCCCTGCTGCGAGGGTGACATCTTCCATTGTTGTTTTCCCCTCTGCCTCTAGGGGAACTTTCACCTTGTGTGTCTTGGAAAGATCTTTGTGATTTTTTGAACCACATCTTTCCACTACCTCTTTGACTTTTGGAAAGTTTCTAGTGGGTGTGGAAAAACCTACTCCAATGGCAGCTAAAGTCTTGTCTTCCTGTTCACACCTGGTCAGTGCTTCTTTTACTTTGGGCCCAAAAAGACAGTGCCATCAAAGGTGGCGTTAATGAAGGAAGACTTGAAGGGCTCCGTGAAATCAAAAAGGCACATCCACTCCTGCCTCGTAAGAGAGATGCCTGGAACTGCTGCCCTACTCGTTCCATTTGCTACATATGAAATTAGTCTCATGGAAGAGTTTAGAACTGAATTGAGGGTGGTGAGGTGAGCAGTTACTTTGTCTGTCGCTGCATCAGCTACAGCTCCTTGGAGAGAGTCTGACAGTTCTTTCAACAGGTCTCTCAGTAACCTAGTAAAATGAGTCAAGTAGTTCAGCAGCCGTAAGGTAAAGGCTGCTGATGAAAAAAAAACATGCTTCCCATACTTATCCATGGTCCTAGAATCCTTATTCTGGGGTATGGATAGAGGAACTGGTCTCAGAAAGTTCCTTTTTAGTGGCCACCGCCACGAGCATGGCATCAACTGCTACACCTTTAGTAGGGAAAGGCTTATCTGTAGGGGCAGTGATATATTTATTTGGCCTCCTAGGAATGAACTCTATGGAGTCTGGGGTCTCTTAAGTCTTCTGAGAGATTAAATCAATAAGCTCATTGGAAGGAGGGGTCGCCCAAGAAGTGGAAGGGTGAGACCCAAAAGCCTTCAGGTATACCGACTCCTCAGCTGAAGGGGTTGTGGACTGCCAGTCACCTCTATGTTTTACCATTTCCAGGATGTCTCTAAAGGAGACATCTTCAGGAAGTGACCATGGGGACCCTTCTGCATCGTCAAGGTCAGTATCAGATGTGACTGACACCTCTGGGGAGTCAAGATGTTTCCTCTTGCAAGTCCTCTTCCAAGGGACTTCCTCAGTGAAGTAATCTGGGGAAGTTCAGAAGGGGGGGGTCCCTTGCTGGAAGTCCTGAGGCCTGGGGTTTCTGCGGTCCTGTAGAAGGAGTACATAAGAAGGTAAAGTCACCAGCCCAGAACTGGAAAGAAGATTCTGGATCGACTGTGTCTGAAACTGGGATGCAGTCATTACCCTCCTCATAACCTCAAAGGCAATCCATCCCTGATCCAAAGAACACCATGGATCAGACAAAAAGGTTGTTGGAGCCAAGGGAATCTCCGGCGCAAAAAACAGAAGCTCCAAGGCAGAAATAGGATTCAAAGGCACCCGTGCCATAGCCCCCAGAGGCAGGGGCAGAGACGGTGAGTTCCGAGCCCGCTCCTTGGGTCCAACCACGGTGTGCTGGCTCCTAGAGGTCTCCCGCTCCGATGGAGCAAAAGCACTCAGGGCAGACATCGGATTCAAGGAACTCATGGATCTAGGATCTGAGACAGACACCAGTTGGACATCTGAATCTTCTGGCTCTGAAACCAAGTGACGGATCAGAGGAGGAGTAGGCGCTGAAAAGGAGGACTCTCAGATCAGATTCCTTTGGGCTAAGATCCAGTAATAATTTGGCCAAGGCCAGTGTCTTCAGAAGCCTCTGCACTATCCTATCCACATCATCATCAGACAAATTCCAGGTAGACCGGGTAGATAAGGAAGGAGACCTGGACTTCATCAAAAAAGGAGATGGGAGCTGAGCAGGTATCGGCTCCAATGAAGGAGAATGGCTCTGATATCTAAATTTGGAGGGAGCTGAATACTCAAATTTGCTCCGAAGACCTCTTGGATCTGATAGCGGCTGGCTGCTCCAAAGAATCTGTAGGAACAGCCAGCTTAGGCTCTGAAGAAAACTTTGGAGTTTTTGTGACTTGTCAGATTTAGAAGATTTAGATGAAAGTGCGGACTCTGGAGAAATAGCCTCAGAAAAGGGACTTTTAAGCAATCCTTTTAAGATGAGCTTATTTTTACACTCCGTAAGAGCTCTTTGATTAACTCCATGACAAATGGAGCATGACTCTTGTAGATGTAAATGCCCCAAGCAATACACACAAAGTGTGTGTGTATCACTTAGGGGCATCTTCTTTCCACACTGTTCACACTTCTTAGACCCCAAAAATTTCCTTCTTGTTCTTGAAGCATAATTCAAAAGGTTTAACTAGCTACAGAAAATAAACAGAGCATGCAAGTTAAGGGGAAAAATAACGCACACACATAAAGGAATATCCTCTAATTAAACAGATGTGAAAGAAATTAAAAAAAAATTATTTTTTTTTAAACTAAGAAAAAGAATGTCCTCTAATTTAAATGGATGTTGAAATGGATAGATGGAGAGAACAACACTAGAGCAACAAATGTCCTCTAACATAAACGGACATGGGGAGGGGAAAGTATGAAAAGGGAACAACACTTGCACTCAGAAGATCGTCTTCTAATTAAAACAGACGTAAAAGAGGTAAGGATATTGTTAAATTAAATTCTAGAGAAAAATTTAAGTGAGAAAATAGTAAAAGTATATAATAAATTGTCACTTTGCCCAGAGCTTCCTGAGAGGACCACGTCTTTCGTTGAGTGGAAAACGAGATCTGAGGGAGTTAGGGAACTGTATTATGGGTAAGGTAGAATGTCCACAAGCTTTGCTGAAAGCCTGAGCTTTTGTAAAAGGCAGAGATGGATCAGATATCAGATCCGACCCACAAGTGAGAATACAGATGAGATTGAGAACATCACATTCAGAGTTTAACAGTTTGAAATTTTGTCAAATTGTATCCTAGTAATTTTTCTTCTATAACGTACCAAAAAAATTGTTACCTCCTCCAAAATAAAGATTAAAGCACTACTGAACGAGAACTGTAACAGCTGAGCTTATTTATTATACTGGAGGCACAGCAGACAATGCTGATAGGAAAATTACCTCAAGTCAGGTGAGATTAAGGACTTGATCTTACTTGTTTTCCTTCTGCTCGGAAGCCTGCTTGAGTGAAAGGTCTCTCATCTCCCTCTCCATCTGCAGTTCTTGGCCTTTTCAATTCATCTCCAGAATCCAAAATCTGAAGAGCTGCAAATTCACTATCAAAAGTTGTATCATTTCGGGACATTGCTTCTAAAATGTCATCATCTGTGGTAAACAAGATTGTGTCTCCAAACTGCTCCAGTGCTAAAAAAGATTTAATTATTTCAGACATAAAAAGATTAATTCTCTAAATGATTATTTAGCATATATTAATGAAACAGATGGTCACAGATAAGAAGGCAAAATACTTAAAAACAATATTTCTTACAAAAGGATTAATAGTTTGATATCACTGATAATCATAGCCACATCCATTATAATCAGTATAATCAGCTGTTTTGATTTTTAAAAATAACTTTGATTTTGTTAGGTATTTACATCTGCAACATTACATATGAGGGGAAATATGTTTACAGAGAATTAATACTCATCTAAAATGTAGCCAACACAGGACAATGAAATCCAGTGGACCTTCAACCACCCACAATGCACTGTTATACTCCGTCCACACACCTCAGATTACTACATTTGTAAAATGAAAATTTTCACAGGCAATTTTGAGAAAGCACTTGTTACTGCATGGACCTTTCCTAACACTGCACTATGGCCATTCACTTAAATCAGTTCAGAACCAATCAATTATTGCCACTCTCACTCCTTACATGAAACACAGAACAGATTAAACTATTATGCTTATAAGATCTTAAATCCAGTGTTCAGGTCTGTTGGCCATTAAGGAACACTGAGTCCTTTAAACATGGGGGTCATATGCATGACACCCCCCACCCAGTTGTCCTGAATTACATAAACTACGGTAATTTGTTTTACATATGTGGAAAAGTCCGTGATGTGCAAGTTCCTTTATTCAACTTTATGTTTGGCACTAAAACTGTCTTGTCCGACCGCAATTGATGCACTTTTCTTATGGATAACTACCCCTCTATTATACTGTGGGTTTGCATATAGCTCATGAGTACATGATGATGCAGCACATGGGGAACTGTGATTCGTGGCTGTTGGCAAATGGTTTGGCAAACAGCTGAAGGCAAACAGCTGAAAAAAACAGAATACAGGCCTTCTGTTAAGCCATTGCTGAAAACAAGTTATACACCTCCCCCTTTCCCAACAGCCTGAAAACACTCAAGAGTTCCTGATTGCTACACTACAAAACAAAAGAAATCACCTTAACTATCAACCCTTGTGTTTGCAGCTATCACTTTTCTCAAGCTCCCTTCTCATACCCAGACTGAAATCAATGCACCATGTTCAGCTTTATAGCTAAAATAGCCCAAAATCTTTGTACAGTCAGTTGGTAGTTCTTGTCCCCTGGCAGACCTCTGTGCCAACCTCTCCATGTCAGTCCCCAATGCCTGCAGCTGCTCCACACTCTATATACTTTGATGTAATAATAAAGAACATATCTACATGCACTGCTAATGACAAAATTGACTTTCAACCATCCGCACCCCTGCTTACAGAAATTAAATTCCTTTTCCTGCCTTTCAGGTACTGATCCATGTTGTGTAGTAGCTGCCTCTCCCTCCAGTCAGCAATCAATGTTTTTTACTATTCTCCACCTATCTTGCCTGTCTGACATCAGAGACCAAAACCTTATGATTACCCATACTGTTAATCATCTCTCCCAGGCATTCCATCCAACTACATTAGTAAATGAAAAATGCAGACACCAACATGAAGCCGTTTAGTGAGCAATTCACACAGTGTGCAGCCATAAATCAATGGAGACCCTGGCCATACCACCATACAACTAGTCTGTGAATGGAACTAGCACTTGTCACATCAGCCCACTGGTGACCCTAGTATGCTTTCCACTCCTTAAGCTTCCTTACAACATGTCTCTGAATTTGTCATCCATTAAATCTACACCTAGCTTGCATACAATGTTAACTCCAGGGTCCACATACATTGTATCAACTACAAGAACATTTTGAAATGATACATTTGCAGTAAGCAGTGACTATATTCATGAAATGACTTTTTTTCCTCATAGTACAGAATGGCTAGAATGGGGTACTGTATTGACCACCCTGATCTATGCTTTCTCCAACTACAATCTTTAATTCTACATTCCTCAAGCCCACCTCAGATCACTGCCACGTCACCTGTGTAGTGCAACAGTGCAATTATGCTCTCTAGCACCAATTTCTGGTCGTTCTAAATCTGGAAAAGAGCCCTTACTCATTAATGCATGTTATGGAGTTGCTTCCAGAACTAAAAAAAAGGTGCCATCATCATAAAATACTTCTGAATTACTGTGAGAAAATACCTAATTTTACAAATATTACTATACAATAGAACATTTTTACCTCATAAAAAAAGTGCAAGAGCCTCAAATAGGATGTAAAACCCAGTATGCTAAACCAAGTCCACTGGCCAGTATGGCCACACTGAAACAAAGATCAATGTGTCTATCACACCATTTCAGATTTATGGTTGATGTACATGTGTGTGTGTGTGTAAGATGCATACATACATGTGTGTCTGCTTGTGTGTGTGTACATACGTGTATATATGTATACACACACATGTATACAAAAATATCAGGCCATTTCACATTTATACACACACGTGTACATCTGTCAACCAAAATCCTTCTAAAAGAATAAGATGGTTTGGGATTACCCGATTTGAAGGGATATTTTAGAGTTACACAGTTAAGTCTCCTATACACAGCACACCCAGAAAGCTATAATTCAAAGTGGAAAGGGATAATGATGAAATGGGCGGGGGGCAAGAAATAAGGAGACTGGGATTTTGGATGCAGATCCTTAGAAAGAATAACAATAGTCATACAGAATATTATATTCATAGAGCAGCAGAAAGTATTCTAAGAACTAAACAAACAAGGGAGTGCAGTAAGGAGATTCTGCCAAAAGGGACAACTGCAATTAAGGGTACAGAGAATATGCAAGAGGGGGGCTGGAATTTACTGGAGAGAACTAGCAAAGGAACCAAGGTATTGGGAGAAAATAATTAAGAGTAGTAGAGGTACTATAATGGGAAGAGGCCAAGAATACATTTGGATTGCAGGCTACAGACTGCCTCCCTATCAAGGATTGATATCAGAGTACAGGCAAAGAGAAAGACAGGACCAGCACTGGTAGAGTTTTTAGCTGAATCTAGAACAGAAGCTGCTGATAAAATGGCTAATTAGTAAGGCATATAGAATATTGCTTGATAACTATAGGAATCAATTGAAGGAGGTTACATAAGATTGGGAACAGAGACTGGATAAACAGTTCACAAATAAACAATGGGAGGCTATATGTATAGCTCCCAAACATGCAACAAAGTCTAGAAGATTTAGGATATTTGCTTGGAAGTGTCTTCAGAGGTATTTTTATACCCCAAACAGACTCTTGCAGACTATTCTGCCAGAAATACTGGATGAGCAAATTGATATAATGAGGAAAATGATTTTTGAGCTGTGATTCAGGATCTGAACTGCCTAGACATAATAAGGCCTTGCTGAGTTTAATTCTGGTGGCTGCCAAAAAAAAGCAATTACTAGAAAATGGAAATCGAAGTCTAAACCAACCATATCAGAAGTAGTGAATATAATACCAGAAATAAAAGAAAAAATAAAAGAAATTGAAGCAGGATCTTTAAAAAAGGGTAGGAGCAAATTACATTGAAAAAAATGGGAATTGTGGGAACAATACATGAAGAGAAAGAAGTTATGTACTTACCATAATGTTCCATCTGTGTTGTCCATTTTTCATTCTTCCTCAACTCTTGGGTTCCAGCCTGGCTGCTACTATAGCTAATGGCCACCAAAAAGCTCTCAAGGTACTCCCTACCCTCAATGCACTAACCCCTAACACACCTCAGATCTTGTTTGTTGACTGATATAAAGAAATAAGAAGTTATGTGCTCACCATAACGTTCCATGTGAGTTGTTCCATCTCCCTTCATTCTTTACTGATGGGTTCGGAGCCAATACATCGGCTCCGATACAGCCGTTTGCAAAGCTCAAGGTTTGCCAGTAGCTCGAGACCAAGCCCCTTATCCCATGATGCACTGCTGGAATTGCCTCAGATCTTGTTTGCTGTGTGTACTATATCCATAAGTGAACTACCCTCCCATAGACAGGAAGAAGAATTGAGCAACCAGGATGAGACCAGCCTCTAGGTCAACTATCAGCCAGGTGGGGGATGGAGGGAGGGACGTAAGAATGAAGGCGAGATGGAACAACTCACATGGAACGTTGTGGTGAGTACATAACTTCTTAATGTGAAGTTGTTCAATCTCGCCGTTCATTCTTTACTGATAGGTAGCGTCCCTAGCACCCTCAATCTCGGGTGGCTCATGGGAGTACATTCTTCAGGACCATAGACCCAAAGGAAGCCCTGTCCCTGGAGGCCTTATCAACTTTGTAATGAGTGGTATGAGGTTTAGACCAAGTGGCTGCAGCACAAATGTTATCAAGGGGCAATTTGGCTTGGAATGCAGATGATGTAGAAACTGCTCTGGTAGAGTGAGCTTTAATCTTGTGTAGTAAGGGCATATTAGCAGCTGAATAAACAAAAGTGATACAATCAAATAGCCATTTAGAAAGCATTGTTTTAGCCACTTGTCTACCTTTTCTGGCTTCAGAGAAAGACACAAAGAGCTGGTCTGATTTTCTAACATCTTTTGTACTGTCCAAATAATATCTGAGCTGTCTGTGAATGTCAAGTTTGTGCAGCATATACTCTAATTTATTGGAATGGTTAGGGAAGAAGACTGGCAACTCAATGACTTGGTTGATATTAGACTCCGAACAAACTTTGGGCAAAAAGGAGGGGTTTGTCCTAAGAGATACTCTATCAGAATGAAAAATCAAATAAGGAGGGCTGATAGATAAAGCTTGAAGCTCTGACACTCTGTGGGCAGAAGTAATAGCCACCAGAAATATGGTTTTCCATGATAAAAATTTAAGATCACAAGATGATGCAGGTCCAAATGGGGGAAGAATTATACGAGACAGCATAAAATTTAGATTCCAAGGAGAATAAGGAGTTTTCACTGGAGGCTTCATGTGAAAGGTTCCTTTGAGAAAGGTCTTGGACAACTTGTGGGACATTATGTTTAGCCCGTCATCTCTGAGATGAAAGTTAGATATAGCAGCCAACTGGACCCAAACTGTTGCGGCTGCAGCTCCTTTATTAAAGATCATAGTCAAGAATTCTAATATGGACGTCAAGGGGGCTTGATAAGGATCAATGTTCTGCTTAGAGGCCCACATGGAAAATCTCTTCCACTTACTAAGATATAATCTTCTGGTGGACGGCTTATGGGAAGACAAAAGGATCTGCCTTGTCTCATTGGAAAGGTTATGAAGCCTGGCTATGAGGGGAACTGGAGCAGTCAAGCTGTTAGCTTCAGTGACTGTAAGGAAGGATGGAGGTCCCCTGACGGATGTGTCAGAAAGCCCGGAACTGGGTCCAGAATCCATGGATTCTCCAAGAGATGATGATGAAGAAATGGGAACCAAATCTACCAAGGCCAATGAAGGGTGATAAGAATGATGGTCCTTCCCAGTGACTTTGCTTTCCGTAGAAGTCTGGGTATTAACGAGATTGGAGGGAATGCATACAGGAGACCCGGGGGCCAATCGTGTATGAGTGCATCCCTCAGGGGTTCTTCCGGAGGGGGAATCAGGGCAAAGTAGCTTCTGCATTTCATGTTGATGTGACTGGCAAAAAGATTGCAGCTAGGCTGGCCCCATTTGCAGAAAATCCTGTCCGCAATCTCTTGCTTGACAGACCACTCATGCAGCAACAAAATTGCCCTGTTCAGTTTGTCTGCTATCACGTTGGATCTCCCCGGGATGTGCGTTGCCAACAGAAAGCGCTGGGAGGAGACAGCCCACTGCCAAACTCTGAGGGCTTCTCGGCAAAAGGGGTAAGACTTGGTTCTGCCTTGCTTATTCAAGTACCAGACTACTGACATATTGTCTGTCTGAATTGCAATCGTTCCTAGAAGAGACTCCTGGAAATTCTGCAATGCCAGAAGTACTGCTCTCATCTCCAGAACATTGATACAAGGATGTGACTCTTGATCCGTCCATGTGCCTTGGGCAGTCTTTCCCTGAAAATGTCTCCCCCACACCCTATCAGGGAAGCGTCCATGGTCACAGTGGCTACTGGAGCGGGTAGTACAAAGGGGCGCCCTATGATTACATGAAGAGACGTCAACCACCAATGGAGATCTCTCTTGCAAGAGTTCGTAATTAAAATCATGTGATTCATTGGAAGTTCCTGATAAGACCACTGAGTGAATAGCAGCCATTGAAGAATCCACATATGCATCCTTGCTAATGGTATGGCCAAGATCGCTGCAGCCATCAAACCCAATATTTTTAAAACTTCTGCGGCTGGTGCTCTGTCTTTCGGTACCAATGAGCCGACATGCTGGTGAAGAACTGGTAGTCGTAGAGTGGTGGTTGAAGTGTCTAACTCTGCCCCTATAAAGACGATATGCTGCGATGGCAATAAGGCAGACTTTTCTGAGTTGACTGTAATGCCTAAGTGATTGCAGAGTGTCAGAGTGTATTCCCTCGCCTGAATCAGTTGACGCCTGGTGGTGGAGGTAAGGAGCCAATCGTCTAGGTACAGAAACACCTGGAATCCTAGACGTCTCAGGTGAGCCGTGGCCACTGCCATGCATTTGGTGAACATTCTGGGGACAGTTGTGAGACCAAGGGGCAGGGCTCGAAATTGATAATGATTGGCTCCCAGCCGGAAAACGCAGATGATCTCTGGATGGCCTGGCCATTTTTATGTGGTAGTATGCATCCTTGAGATCTATCGAGCATATTTCATTGCCTCTCCCTAAAAAGGGAAGTATAGACTGTAGCGTGACCATCCGGACCTTCTCTTTCTTCACAAATTGGTTGAGTCTGCTGAGGTCCAAAATGGGTCTCCAGTCCCCTGTTTTCTTTGGGACCAAAAAGAATCTTGAGTAAATTCCGGATCCTGTTTGGTCTGCTGGGACTGGCTGGATGACTTTTTTCCAGCAACTTGTGGCAGACCTCTACAGTTGCTTCTTCCCTGTAACTGGGTGGAACGTCCAGGATTCTCCTTGCGGGTATGGGTGGAGTGGAGACCGGTACTGAAATACCTTCCGGAAATAATACTTTGTACCTAGTTGTTGTTTGTTATATCTTGTCAGGCATCTGGGTACAAAGATAAGCGACCCCCGACTGCCTCCAGAGCAGGACAGTCGGGCCTCCTTTCAGGAGCGCTGATAGGGTTGACCAGAGAAGTGATCTCTGTCACCCTGGTGTTGCGGTCCCCCTCTGCCGTGAGGGCAGCGTCTTCCATTATTACCCCCTCCTCTGCCCCTAGAGGGGGGGGTTCACCATTTGTGTCCTGAAAGGCTCCTTGGGCATTTCGGAACCACATTTTTCCTCCCCTTTGGCCTTTGGGGTAAGAACGAGTAGGGGTCGAAAAACGGACTCCAACGGCAGACAGTCTTTCCCTCCTGTTCACACCTGCTCAAAGTTTCCTTCACTTTAGACCCAAAGAGAGATGAGCCATCAAAAAGGGTGTTCACAAATGAAGACTTAAAGGGCTACGCGAAGGAACACAAGCGCATCCAGGAATGTCTTCTTAGAGCAATTCCTGTACCTGCTGCCCTACTCATCCCATCAGCTGCATATGATATGAGACGCATGGACAAGTTTGCAATGGAATTTAGGGTAGCAAGCTTGGTGGCAACTTTGTTGGAAGCCCCTGCAGCTACAATACCCTGAAGAGTATCTCCCAACTCCTTACGGAGATCTCTTTGTAGCCTGGTAAAATGGATCAAATAGTTCAGGGATCGGAGTGTAAAAGTCACTGAACTAAACATGCGTTTTCCATATCTATCCATGATCCTGGACTCTCTGTTAGGAGGATGGATAGACGAGGAAGTCTCAGACATTTCCTTTCTGGTGGCCGCCACCACTACCATGGCATCAACAGGGACTCCTTTGGACAAAAAGGATTTATCTATGGGGGTAGAAATAAACTTATTAGGCCTCCGAGGGACAGGCTCCATGGCCTCTGGTGACTTCTACGCCCTCCGAGAGATCAGCTGCATGAGCTCATCGAAGGGCGGAGACACCCAAGAGGTGGGAGGTTGAGACCCGAAAGCCTTCAGGAGAACTGACACGTCCTCAGTAGGGCCTTTGGACTGCCAATCACCCCTTTGCCTAAGGATCTCTAGTATCTCTGCAAAGGAGATATCCTCAGAGGGGGATTGTGGGAACCCTTCTGACTCATCCAAGTCAGTGTCAGATGTCAAAGACTCCTGTGGGGAGTCCAAGTGTCTCCTCTTGCACAATCTCTTCCTGGGGACCTCCTCAGTGGGAGCCTCTGGGGAGGTCTTGGAAAAACAGGGGGCACCCTGTGGGGCTACCTGAGGCTCAGGGTCTCTATGCTTAGCCTGGACAATGGAGGCAGAAGTAGACACAGGTGCTTTGGGGGAAGAAGAGGCCAGACCTGGTGTCGAGAATGTCTTTGGTGACAAGGCTCTCCTCATGGCTTCGAAGGCATCACGGCTCTGATGAGAACGAGTCGACGGACCCGAAGGAACCGGCAGCCCCTCCTGCACCACGGCCATGGGCTCCGAGCCAGAGGTAGGAGCCGAGCTCTTCTGAGCCGAAGCTCTGAGAGGAAGAGTCGGTACCAACAAGTTGGTACTACTGTCCTCCCCGGACCTGACAGGAGTGTGTCAGCTCCTAGAGTCCCCGGTCAGCACTGAGGACATCAGAGTAGATGGAACAGAGGACACCGGAGCAGGTCTCGTCTCCAATGGCTCCACCATCAACAGGTTGGCCCCCTCTAGCTCTGAAGGTCCGGTATGGCTTGGAGGAGGAGAAATCAAATCCAGGGTGGTGTTCTTCGGTTCCGACGCTAGGGTCGGAGCCGACAACAATTTAGCAAGGCCTAGTACCTGTAAGAGCTTCTGCACCAATCAGTCCATATCCAAATCCGAGAGGCTGACAGAAGACCTAGAGGAGTGCACCGACGGTGCCGATTGAAGGAGTGGAGATGCAGGTCACTCAGATACCGGCTCCAGAACTGTGGTCCGGCTCTGAAACGAAAAGACACACTGCTCCAAGAGCTGTGGAGCTGATGTCCCAGAATCTTCCAATTTTTTAGACTTTTTAGAGGCTTTAGATTCCCTGGAGTCTCCTGAAGACTTCGAGGACTTAGAGGACTTGCTGGCCCCATCCTGGTCACTCAATGCTTCGGAAAAAGGATGCTTCAGCAAGCCCCTATTAACAAGCTTCCTTTTCCTCTCCAACAAAACCCTTGAGGAAAAGGATTGGCAAATACTGCAGGACTCCTGTAAATGCACAGCACGTAAGCAATATATGCAATGAACGTGCCCATCAGTCACAGAATCTTTTGCCTGCAGTCTGGACATTTCTTGAATCCAGACTTTGGGTGTTTGTGCTTGTCCTCAGACATAACCAAACAAAATAACCCTTTAGGCTTAACACTAAAAACAAAGCCTAAATAATGTCACACTCAGCTATATAACAAGAACCACACCTAGGCTCAAAACACATAAAGCCTAGAGAGCAGCTAATTTACCAGAAAGAATAATAAAACACACACACACTCAAACAATGACCCAAAGGACCAACAACAGCTAAATATGTATATATATATATATATATATATATATATATATATATATATATATATATATATTTATATATAAAAGTAACCAGATAACAACTAGGCCAAAACACAAGGCTACTACAAACTAACTATCTAAACAGCACACAAAGGAAAGGGGAGCTTGTAAGAAGCCACAGAAACTACTCTATCACTAACTATGGAATAATATAAAAACATTTGAAAATAACTTGTGAAAAACGCTTTTTTTGGTGAATATTGGCTAGAGCAAACTGGAACCTCTGAGATCCGTGCCGTGGCAAACTAGATCTGAGGTAATTCCAGCAGAGCATCATGGGATAAGGGGCTTGATCTCAAGCTACTGGTAAACCTTGAGCTTTGCAAAAGGCCATATCGGCTCAAACCCATCAGTAAAGAATAAACGGTGAGATTGAACAACTTCACATGCAATATTAATATAATATTCTTAACAGAAAAAGCCATTATATGGAGCTCAACATGGGACACAGTGGTGTCCTTATAATCTCTCATTCTCCCAGAAGTCCATAATGAAAAAGGATGTGGGGTTGGTGGGCAGGAAGTTGAGGAAAAATGAATATGGACAACATAGGTGGAATGTTATGGTTAAGTACATAACTTCTTAATCTGATGCTATTGATTTTCATTCTGACCTCAACTGTTGGGACAGAGTCCCCAGCTACATAAATTTCCAAGTGAACTCTAAGGAAAGTATTCCTGAGCACAGTTGTGCCAAAGGCTGCTCTTCCCCTCGAGACCAGATACAGTTTGTAATGAGTGATAAAGGTATGAGAGGACTGGGCCAGGTTGCAGCGACATATATCTTGTCCACGGAAGCCCTATACAGAAAGACTGAAGAAGTTACCATAGCCATAGCTGAGAAGGGATCAATGTGTTTTTGTTGTGCCCAGTAAATGAACCTTTACTTGTGTAAAGTTTTCTTGTAGAAGGCTTATGGGAAGACAAAAGAATATGACAGAGAGGTGAAGAGATCAGTTGTCTGGCTATTAATGGAATTGAAGAAATGACACTGTCAGCTTGAGGTTTGAGACATCCAGATAAATCATACCTGTCAGGTGAGACAGTCCAAAAAATTGGTTCCAGAATCCACGGATGATTAAGCAGATAAGGCCATAGGAAGGGGAACCAAATCTGTCGAGCCAGTAAGGTGCAATGAGGATGACTTTGCTCTTCAACCTGGCAGCTTTCTGCAGGAACTTCGGGGTTAGGGAATTGGTGGGTAAGCATAAAGTAGACTGGGGGGCCAGTCGTCAAGAAGAACAGCCCTTGGTGATTCCACTAGGGTGGATTAGGGCAAAGTAGCTGCTGCATTTGTTGTTTAGGTGAGAAGCAAAAAGACAGCAGCAAGGCTGGCCCCATTAACAGAAAATAATTTTTTTAGAAGAATGGAGCTGCTCAATTGTCTGCTATAACATTGGACTTCCCCAGAATGTGCACTGCTATGAGAAAGCAGTTCATAGTTGTGTACTAGGCCAACAGCCCTGAAGCCTTTACAAGCCTAGCCCATAGAAGTGCCCTGGCATCATGCTGCCATTAGTTCCCAGTGCCTCAATCAAGTAGAGCCACTGGACTGATCACCGGGGTGAATTTTCTATTTCCCATCCACTCACCAAGATTTCTCTTGAAAAGGGCCAGTGAGGTGCTCTGCTTGACATGTATGGGAAGTCTATTCCAGAGCATGGGCAGTCTCTGGGTTATGAACCTGTCCCTCCAGCATGTTCTGCTGATTGTGATAATGAGGTTGAGGTCCCTGGAGTGGGTGGTGTGGAGGGATTGGGATTTCTTTAGGTGTAACATTTCTAACAGGGCTGGGGCAGACATGGCTTTGTAAGTCAAGCAGAGATCGTCTCTTAGCAGATGATATTAGACAGAGAAAAGCTGGAGTTTTTTGAGTTGGTCCATGTAGGGCATGTGTTTAAGGCTTAGGATCCTCTTCATGAGGTACTTTTGTGGCCTTTCCAGCTGTTGCAGGTGTTTAGTGAGGTACATGTCAAATGGGGCATTATACTCAATGACTGGTCTAATGAGGGAAGAGTAGAGAGAGATTGGATGAGATCGCCCACTGCCACACTGTGAGGGCTTCTTGACACAAGGGTAAGACCTAATTCCTCCTTGGTTGCTGATGTACCAAACCAGTGACAGATTGTCTGTTTGAATCTCAATTGTCCCTACATGGACAGCATCCTGGAAGGCCTGCAACACTGAGAGCAGGACATTGATATGTAAAAAGTGGCCTCTTCTGGGGACCAAATGCCTTGGACTGTTTTTTGCAGGAAGTGCCCACCTCCCAGTCTGGGAAGCATCTTTGGTGACTATGGCCTTGGGTTGAGGGAGAATAAAATGATAGCCTTGTACGACCTGATCTGACTGAATCCACCACCAGAGGTATCTCTTGCATGCCTGAGCGATTCTTATTTATGTTGACATGTGCTAGTAAAGAACAGATCACTAAGTTGCTATCATCCACTGAAGAATCCTCATGTAAAATCTTGCTAGTGGAACTAAGATTATGGTAGCGGACACTGACCCGAAGGATTGAAGGATCAACCAGGCTGAAATTTTAGTACTGTGGATTATTTTCCTGACCTGGAATCTGATAGTCTGTACTCTTGAGAGAGAGGAAGAGAAGCTGTCACTGATATCGTGTTGAAGACTGCTCCTATGAATTCCAAGGTCTGAGTTGGTTGTAACTGAGACTTCTCATAATTTATAGTTATTCCTAGATGAGAACAAATCTGAAGAACCTGATTTCTTGCTTTTGTTAGTAGATGCGTGGTCAGTGCATTAATGAGCCAGTCGTCTAGATATGGAAAAACTCAGAATCCCTGTAGTCTCAAGTGAGCTGCTACCACTGCCATGCACTTAGTGAACACCCTGGGTGCTGTGGTAAGACCAAAGGGCAGTGCTCTGAATTGATAATGACTGGCTTCCAGCCAGAAGCATAAATACCTTCTGGATTGTCTGTTCATTTTTATGTGATAGCATGCATCCTGAAAGTCTACTGATCACATCCAGTCATCCTTGCCCAAGGAAGACAGAATGAACTGAACTATGACCATCTGAAACTTTGTGTATTGAACTGATTTGTTCAAGTCGCTGAGATCCAAAACTGGTCTCCAGTCCCCTGTTTTCTTTGGCATTAAAAAGAATCTTGAGTAAGTTCCGGATCCTATCTCGTCTGGTGGGACCTCTTGGATGACTCTTTTTTGCTAGCAGCTTTTGCATTTCTAGTGCTGCTGCTTTCGTCTGACTGGGTAGAACATTGTGAATTTTGTATACAAGAGGGGTGGTAGGGAAAAGGGAATTATATAACCCCTGGAAATAATTCTCTCCACCAAAAAGTGCATTGATGAACGACGAGTTGAAGGGCTCTGCAAAATCACATATCCAAGCATACCTCCTGATGGAAATGCCTGAACCTGCTGCCCTTGAGGCACCTTCAGCAGCATGCGAGATAAGCCTCATATACGAATTTGAAATGCATTGAAGGGTAGCCAACTGTGAAACCCCAGAAGATGGAGCCTCAGCAGTATTACTCTCACCAAGTGATTTTGAAAGTTCCTTGATCAAGTCCCTTTGTAGTCTCGTGAAATGTCCCAAATATTTCAGCGACCTAAGGGCAAAGGTTGCTGAAGCACGAACATGCTTCCTAAATCTGTCCAATGCCCTAGACTCCCTGTTAGGGAGGTAGACAGAGGAACTCTGCTCAGCAAGTTCCTTCTTGGTGGCCGCAGCCACAACCATGGCATCTACGGGCACCTCCTTAATCCAGAATTCCTAACCTGCTGGTGGAGGCAGAATCTGATCTGGTCTCTTGAGGATTGGCTCAAGTGAGTCAGGTTCCTTCCATGCCTGCCTAGAGATCAAGTCAATGAGCTCATCTGTGGGTGGAGTAACCCAGGAGGTAGAGGGGCCAGCTTCAAATGCCTCCAGGAATACCAGCTCCTCTGGAGAAGGATTATCAGAGTACCACATCTGTTTAAGGATCTCAAGAATGTCTCCAAATGAGATGTCTTCAGGACCGAATCGTGGGATCCCCCTCTCCTTCAATGCAATCAGTATCCTCAGTGACTGACTCCTGAGGAGAGTCCAAGTGCCTCCTTTTGCACTTCCACTTCCTAGGGACCTCTTCAAATGGATACTCTGGTGAAGTATCAGAAGAGACAGTGAAACCCTGCTGGTTGGAGTGGAAACTTTGGGCAGTCTGTCCCTGTGGTGTAGAATGATGTGGCCCAAGGTACAGAGACATCTGGGATCCAGAAGGAATATCCAAGGGGTAGAATACATCTGCACTGCCGCAACAGAGAAAACTCTCTTCACTGCCTCAAAGGCAGAACACACCAGGGAGAAAGAAGACAATGGAGTCAAGAGGCTGGACTTGTGGCCCACTGATTCCCTTTACCCCGAAGGAAGTCTGCCCAAGGATGAAGTCGGAGCTGAGCTGTCTAGTGCTGAGGCTCAGAGACAGAAATAGTTCCAAAAACTTCGGAGTCAACTCCAACAGCTTGGATCCAATAGGACCACTTTGGCTCTGAGGACATCGGAGCCAGTAACTCAAGAGATATCTTCAGATCTGAAGATAATACCAAGTTTGGATCTTAGCCAGATAAACCCAGAAGACTTGGATCCAAGGATTCTGAAACGATGGGTCTGATAACTGGAGGAGTTATTATCAGTGGAGTGACAGAAGGATGGACTTCCTGGCCCATAGGGGTAGGAGTCAGGATAATTCCCATCTGAATCTGCAACTTCAGAAATCTCATCATCCTGTCCACATTGGCTTCGGTCAGAATTCTTGAAGCCCGAGAGGATGTCAAGGATGGTGATTTTGAGTGTCCGGGTTGCAGAAATGGAGCTGGAACTTTGGATGGTACTGGGGCTACAGTAGGAGATACCTAGCCCTAGGTAAAACTGTCAAATCCAAGGTGCTCAAAGCTGAAGGAGGAGTTGTGTAAAAATTGGCTGTAGGTGATTTGGACGTGTCATAGAACTGGATGTATTGCACGAGAGAAGGCCTGCAACAGTCAGGCATGACTGTTGACGAAGGTAGAAGAATAGCTCTGAATCATGAAAAATGGTGACAAGTTGATACAACATCCTGACCTTATGTAAAAATGGGAAAGGGCAGGTTGTTGTTGATGATGATTATGACAATAACTTGGAAATTATCTGCTGCATGCACTTCTCCCTTCTGGAAACTGTTCAAATTTCATAGAGTTTTCTATGCCCTTTATAGGTTAAGTGGAATGTTCAATGAAGAGAAATACATCTGTTGAATATGAAAACAGGACATGAAAAAAGACTGATAAATTTTAACTGTGATTTAAGCAGGAAATATGGATGTGATATGGAAATAGCTGGTCAGTCTTTATGGATATATACATTTCAAATAACTCTATATTTATTTTTGTTTAATATTTCCAAAACTGTGTGTTAAAACTGAACAATAATTTTTGCTTCAGATTATATCAGTGGTAGCAAGGAAAGCTACAACAAGAACATGAAACAAATCCACTCCTCCTACAATTCAAGTCTTTTTATGGACTAATAGATCGTAATAAAAAATAAAAATAAGTAATATGAGCTAAAAGAAATATTATTTTTTGGCCTATGTTACCAGTTTTAATACAGAAGTTTCATAATAACATTCTGAATATTAGTGACAATAATGTATGCCTTGTAATCCTGATATAAGAAAATATTACCTTCATATTTTGCTGGATTCATAGACACAGAATATGTATTTATTTTAGTTTTTGTTTGATAGTTTTATTCTGTATATAGTTATTATCTTTATTTATTTTCTTTAGAAAAAATAATTTAAAAATGAGACTATTTTATGATGGTCTGCATCAATTTATAATTCTATAACATTGTATTCAATATCATGTTTTATCCAAAAAAACTGTAATAAGATTTTCTGAGAAAAAAAAAAATGAAACATCTCTCTCACAAATCAGTGTCCAAAAATTATGGTCTGTATGGCAGTTTTACACTAGTACTTACATTTTAGGAATACTAAAACATGGAACGCTGCATTTTTTACATTATAATATTCATAATGTGTGACTGAAATCCAATGATTAAGGAACCATTCCCTCTACAAGCCTGTATTGTTCAACCTCAAATATCCTAAACACACTAGTATTGACAATATTGCTTATTTCAGTCACTGCCATCTTAATAATTTCAACATTAGCACCTACCTTCACAATGAATTCAAACCTCCCTTGACAACAGCCTTAACAGTAATATGAGAACTTCATCTTAGTTCACTCAAAGCCAAGGTCTCCTCTCAACTACACTTAAAAGTTGTTAAAAGAACCAATATTCCTTTACTAAGAAATGGACTTTTCCTGAATTTAACAATACATCAAGAAGTTCAAACGGTACACAGTCTGACAACGATTTAAAAATATGAAACTGTGGCCTATTACTCCTTGACTTAATTTGTTTCCCGTACTTATACAAATCCAAAAGTATTTGGAAGATCAAATCCAGTAACAGGAGCAAAATTCAAACCTTTGCACATAATCACTCTGTGCTGGTGTTAAAAAAACATAGTGTCAAAAATAGTTCTTTCTCCATTCAATTGTAGGTTCAAATATACTCTGGCTTTGGCCATTGTCTGTTTTCATTTTTTTGCTTTTACACTTATATTCTCTTTTACCACATTTGCTTACCACATATTTTATACATTCTAGCAATTACTTTAGCAAGTGTATGTGCTTATACTTTCTTTTTTGTAAAGCTACCACCTGTACAGATTACAACATACTGTCACTATGCATGCAAGATATCATAAAACCAAAGTAACATGAAGTAAAAGAAGAGCTTGATGCTTCCAAAAAACATATTAACTACCTAAACAACACTACAAAATCTGGAAAGAAACATGTTAGCTGGTCAGAGTAATTACTTTGCTTTTACTGTTTTACCTTCTAAAGTATAGCTGTTCTTTAAGTTACATACCTCCAGACAGGATTCCAGAAGCTTTGGCAATCTCTCCTTTAAAAATGCATTTTCCATCTAATGACATTTCAATGTCTCTGACACCACGAAATGAATGAATTCTTGATTTATTGTAATTCCATATCCTAATCATAGCCACCTGGTAAGGCTTCACAAAAGTGAGGCGGATTAAGTGGTTCTGGCCAAGAGTAAAAGGTGCTAGCCAAAGATGCATATCATCCTGTGTCCTATTTACTCCATCTATCAGGTTACCTACTACTCTGGGATCTGTGCCATACTCAGGTAAAATATTTATATCAGGTGGCTCTGCGTCTATGAGTGCAACCTGTACAGGTTCTCCACTGGAGCTAAATATTTCAATTCCATTCAGTCCAACATAGTGTCGATCCCCCCATGTTGAGGTGATGTTAATTAGCAAGTGCTGGCCATGGGGCAGGATGGGAATTTCAAAGTCACTTCCTTCGTCTCTATCTGTTTCTGTGCTTACTTCATCTTCCTCTTGTACCTCCCTCCTCAGTCTTTGATGATTCCCACCTTGTCTGCTTATTTTAGTTTTCTGCAAGAACTGGTCAAAGACATCTCCCTCTGGTTCCATATTAGAAATCCGACCACGTTGAGACTGATTAAACTTCTGCAAAGAATTCCATGATTCCAACAGTGAGTCCTCTTGCTCACTCCTCCATTTGGCTCTCTGAGACTTATGAGTTTTTTCAAGAGGTTCACCACCTGAAATGAGTTTAAAGAATGTTGTTAAAAATGATGCACAAACATTCTTGATGAACATGACTAACTTTACAGTCACTGTCCCCTTTCTTTGCAAACTACATATTTCTAATGAATGTCTCTAAGAGCAATTCAAAAGAAGTAAGTTATACCAGCATAATGCAACAGTACTCCTAATAAAGCAGACATTCAAATTACTGGAAGATGATTTCTCTGTTTTTTCCTTGATTTTTTTTTCTCACCATACCAAGCTCTTTCTAGTATTAAGAACTACAATGTACAAAAATAAAGCAGCATGGAAATATGCCAAGTGACTTTTACAATATACATATACTAATGTAATGCAGGAAATAAGAGTAATACTGCTAAAAGCCACAGAAACAGTAAAAAATGCACTTTATCTTTTCATAAAACTAAGAAAATGTCAACAGCTCTAAAAATGCACTTTATCTTTTCATAAAACTAAGAAAATGTCAACAGCTTCAACAGCTCTATTAATTGGAAAATATACAAGCAGGATTCAATTTAATATAATTGGTATTATCTAAAATTTACAGTAAAATATTAGTGCATTTCTAATAATCAATGTAAAAATTCCCAGTTTTGATTATATTAGAATGCATTACTAATTTATACCTTAGGGACCCAGTTCTGAAAGATTTGCTGCAGGTATAAGCAACTTACTCCAGTGTAAGCCTACCATGATTCCTAAACGCTTACTCTCCGTGTAAGTGACTTAACTCTGGTGTAAGCCTACTTTACAGATAGGCCTTACACCAGCAGGCTTACACCTGAGTAAGTCACTTACACTGTCAGCCAAGTCTGTTGGAATTGGGGCACACTTTCCCTGGAGTCAGTTACTTGCACTGAGAGCAAGTCTTTTGGAATCTGGCCCCAGACTTTCTGTAAGAAGATACTTTTACTCCTCCATACAAATATAACAAAATAAAAAAAAATCTAATTTACACAAATAATGACACACAACACAGCGCATCATCAGTTTTTTGAGGTTACAAATAATTTAAATACTGCAAACTACATGTAGAACAGTGTGTATGTGCTGTGTCTTTAAGAAGAATTTCAAGGACTGAATGTGCATATATAAATAGCAAGCACGTGCTATATTCAGTGCCATTTTGAGACTGCAGCCAGAGAGTGAACATGTATGAATGTAACAGTTAGTTTATAAGTTTATCTAAGTTAAAGCATTAAGCCTCAATCCTGCTGTGTTTGTAAATAATAAAGCTGCTTGAACAGAACCCATGAAGTCTCGTCTATTGTGTCCTGACTAGACGCGCAACATGGAGTCAGAAAAGGGATGCCAGAAACAAGATATTCAGAGCCATGAGGTGCAGAGACAGCAGTGAAAAACTAAAAGAAACGAGCATGTAAACAAGCCAGAAAGCCAGAAAAGCAACTAAGGTAACAAAAAAAATTGCATGAACAGTTTATTTTATAAATAAGATGAAACGGAGCATTACAAGGGCACTCAAGCCGCATTATTAAGGAAGCAAAAAGGCACAAAAGGTTTATTAACCAGAAATGTTTAAGACTGAGTTATTTGATAAAACTATTGCCAGAAAATCTTATAAAGGGTCAGAAATTACCGCTGACTTGCAAAACAAGCATGTTTAAAGCAAAACGAGTATGTGTAAAGCAAAACGGACATGTTTAGAGTAAAACGGGCACAAGAAAAGCACAATGGGCATAAAAACAGATTAAATGAGCACAACAAATGTAATAAGAGCAAAAAAGGGCACATTAAGCATAAATAAAGCAAGGCGACTGCATGTTTTGGGTAAAGTGCTGTGTTTGGGCATAATTACGACTTTGTATTGTATCAAGGGCCTGACTAAAGTTATTCGAAATATCTCAGAGTGTGTTAAAAGTGCTTACTACTGTGCATTTATTCTGAAGGCATAGCCGGCCTTAGGCATAGGCCAACTAGGCGGCTGCCTAGGGCGCCGCTCTACTAGGGGAGCTTTTCTAGGATTTATTTGGTATAGGTAGACCAGGATGGAGGCAGTGGGTGGTGAGGTGGGGGGTGCCATGGAGTTTTTTTGCCTAGGGCACCAGTTGACCTAAGGCCGCACCTGTCTGAAGGGTCTGTTAGTGTGCAAAGTGCAACTGTTTCATGAAGTACAGTCAACGTACAGCAATTTTGAAAAATTTCTTCTGCTGGATGTGTCTGTTCGCAAAGGTGCTGTCATTACAGTGTGTGTCTTGCAATGTAAAGAGTTACTTAGTGAAGTACTGCCATTTTGGGGAAGTTTCAGTGTGCTGTGTACTGTTTAATTGCAAAATTCAATTACTTCGAAATGTTTCTTATTATGAGCTTCTCCTGCCCAGTTCATTTGCATAGTACAGTTATTTGAAATGTTTCTTACACTGATTTCAAAAGTATTACAGTGCCCGAAAGACTTATTTTGCAGAGTTCAGTTATTCTGAAACACTACGAGTATGCCCAATAGCATAATGTCGAAAAGCCCAAAAGCATAACTTCAGAAGTACAGAAGTATAAGGGCATACTTACAAATACTAGCATAAATTTCTGGCATATGTATATGTGTGTATGTTCATGCATGTTTGCAAAACTATTCCGTGGTATATGTTAATATGGCAGACAGATTTCAAAAGCCCTCACCACTTGTATTTGATCAGAATATTGCAGAGAATTGGAGAATATTTGAGCAAGATTATGATACTTTTATACAAGCAGCTTATTCAGATTAAGATGCATGCACTAGGGCATTCATTTTGCTAAACCTAGCTGGGTCAGAGGCCACAGAAAGGGAGCGTTCATTTGTGTATGCATCAGCAGTATATGAAGGGGAAGGTGAAAACCTTCATATTGTTGCACCGTCTGAATCAAGGGAAGACCCTGAGTGTCTGAAGTGAAAATTCAGAGAGATGTGTAACCCCCAGACAAATGTTACATTAGAGAGGCATTTGTTTTACACAACAGATCAGAAACCAGGGGAAATATTTGCAGCTTATATAACTGACCTGAGAAACAAAGCTAAAAGGTGTCGGTTTGGTGACCTAAAAGATGAGCTGATAAAGGACAGGCTCATGTGTGGTATTAATAGTGCTGCATTAAGAAAGATTTTGCTTTGTGACAGTGATTTAACACTGAGCAAAGCTACAGAGATTTTTCAAATCCATGAAGTTACAGAAAGGCACGCAAGTATGTTTGCAAGTGATAAGAGTATGGTTTCAACAAACTCTAGAGTAAATGTAGATAGCATGCAACACGTGGCAAACAGAAGCAGGCCTAAGCACATGGCAGCCACAGCCCCTGCTGGTTTGTCAGGGAAACCACGTAGTGTTCCAGCAAGTTCTAAGAAGAGTGCATGCTCAGTGCAGTACAAGCATGAGTCAGCAAAACCCAAGTCCAGTCTTATTGTTAACTGTCATAATTGTGGGGTCAGCTACGAGTCTAAAACAGAGAAATGTTTAGCATTTGGCTAGCAATGCCAGAAGTGTAAAAAAATGGTTTTGCAAATCAAGTAAACCTCACACAGCTATGAAAAATGGCCACTCAAAAAAGCAAACTGATCAAGTAGAATTGCAGCAGTCTACTTTCTATGTAGATGGTGCATCAGTAGCTGGTGAAAAAGTTGATGCAGTGAATTTAACAAAGAATGAAGTGTTTTGTACTGTCTGGATCAATGATAAACCCACCAAGCTCAAAGTAAACACTGGTTCAAAGTGTAATGTTATGTCAGCAGGTACTTTTGCTAAAGTAAGAGCTAATGAGCAACTCAATGTGGCCAGTTGTGCGAAACTTGTTGCTTATTGTGGTGAAGAAATTCAAACCAAAGGTTCAGTAGTACTTTCATATTATTTGGCCAAGAGCTGTTACAACTTGTTGTTTTATGTGGTTCGAAGACCAGTACAATCTTTATTGGGTCTCAGAGACAGTATGAGAATGAATCTGCTTTCTTTTACCAAAGACGTTCATCATATAAGCACATATCCTAGTTCCAATTTCTCCAAAGCTATTGTCTCAGAGTACGCTGATGTTTTCGATGACAAATTTGGCAAACTTCCAGTTGTGTATTCTATGAAGTTAGACCCAGAGGACAGACCAGCAAAAGCTCCCATAGCCACGTAAGATGGAGTCAAAGCTCAGTTGGATAAAATGGTGCAACAAGGTATAATTTGTCCAGTTACAGAACCAACTGAATGGTAGCAGCTCACAAAAAAAACTCAGATGAAATCAGAAAATGTACTGACCCAAGAGATTTGAACAAAGCATTGAAGAGACTGCATCATCCAATGCGTACAGTTGAAGTGGTCACAGCCCTAATACCAAATGGCACTGTTTTTTCTGCCTTAGATGCAAAGAGTTTGTTTTGGAAAGTGATGCTTGATCACAAATCTTCATCACGGACTACTTTTAGTACCCAGTTTGGCAGACACAGATTCCTAAGGATGCCCTTTGGAATAAATTCTGCAAGTGAAGTCTTTCAGCGTGCAATGGAGCAAATTTTTTCAATATATCCTTGTGCCATAATAGTAGATGATTTATTTGTTGGAGACAATGGTGAAGCAGACCATGACAGAAATCTTAAAGAGAGTTCTAGACAGAGCATGTGAAGTGAACTTAAAGCTCAATCATCTGAAGTGCAAATTCAGACTTCCTGAAGTTACATTTGTAGGTCATTTATTTACTAGTACTGGCTCGCAAACAGATCCATCTAAACAAGCAGCCATTCTCGAGATGCCAGCTCCAGATAATGTCCAAGCTCTACAACATTTTCTTGGTTGGGTCAACTATTTAGGCAAGTTTATACCAGGCTTCAGTAAATTGACAGCATCTTTGAGAGAGCTGATGTGCAAAAATGTCACATGGCCTTGGTTAGAACAGCAAAAGCAATCAGAACCTTGACTCCTAGAATGTAGTAAAAATTCTCCTTTATTCAAATTAATAATCCTGGACCACAAACGATAAAAAACGATAAAAGGTATGTTCTTACAACAATACTAAGCGCTTTCACCCTTCCATGTTAGGGCATCATCAGAGTACAGTTGGTTAGAACAGCACCAGAAAGCATTTGAAGACCTTAAGCGGAAAACTGCCACGCCACCTATGTTAAGATACTATGATGTTAACAAACCAGTAACCCTTTCCTGTGATGCTTCAAAATTTGGTCTTGGCACAGTCATTCTTCAAGAAGGCAGACCAGTAGCCTATGCATCCAGAACTCTTACTCAGACAGAGATGAGTATGTGCAAACTGAGAAAGAACTTTTGGTAATAGCGTTTGCATGTTCCAAGTTTCTTGATTATTTATTTTTTGGGTCTACTTCACGTTGTCGTAAGCTGACAATATAGAGTCTGATATTGTCGGCATGACAATATCGAAAGTGAATAACATGGTGCAAGTAAACGGAAATCTCCGTTTACTTCAATGTACTGCAGTCTCAGAGTTGGTATATTTAAGTAGGGGCCATTTAGTTTTTTTTTTTTTTTTTTTTTTTTTATGTTATTTGATGTTTTATTTAATCGATCAATAAAGTTCGACCTTTATTGATTCGATTAAGTAAACTTTCGATAACGTGATATAGACTTTCTTTTGAGCTATTCAGATTGAAAATGATCACCAACCTCTAGTTACAATTTTAAAGAAGCCTATGCATTGTGCTCCAGCAAGATTGCAAAGAATGATGCTCAACTTGCAAAAGTCCAACTTCAAAATGGTCTATACAAAATGCAAACTTCTTTTATCTGGCTGATACCTTAATCCAGATCACCCAGAAATACAACGGAACAGCTTCATGACTTTGAAGTAATGGAAGTGTGCAATTTTTCTACCATGAGACTTGATGAGCTGAGAGATCATACAAAGACAGATACAATTTTGCAAAAGCTCAACTGCTACATTAATGCTGGATGGTCATCAAAGTGATCTAGTGTACCACCTGAAGTGCAAACTTATTTTCCTTACACAGATGAGATGTTGATGGAAGATAGTATTATTCTCCATGGTCCCAAAATTGTTGTTCCTACTTCCTTACAGCATGACTATATCCATATTTTGCATCATGGTCACCCAGGTTACAAATCTATTAAAAGAAGGGCGAGAGGACTAGTATTTTGGCCTTCTCTAGCAAAAGACACTGATGAAGTACTTTCATCTTGTTCAGTGTGTAATAGTACTAAACCACATCTGCAAAGAGAATCGCTTCAGCTAAGTCAAGTTCCTGAACTACCCTGGTCAACAGTAGCCATGGATATATTTGAGTGAAACAATCAGCATTACTTAGTATTGGTAAACTCTTACTCGACCTGGTTTGAGATTGATCTACTACCTAACCTAACGTCCACTGCTGTTATTACTAAGTTGAAATGTCATTTCTCAGTCCATGGAAGCCCACACAATGTTATTTCTGACAATGGTACTCAATTTACTAGTCAGTCGTTTCAGAAATTTACAAGAGAATGGGACTTTGTACATGTTACTAGTTAGTCCAGAATATCCACAGTCAAATGGTCTAGCTGAACATGAAGTGCAGACTGCAAAGCAATTACTTGAGAGGTCAAAGCATGACAATACCGATGTCTATTTGAATCTACTTAATCTCAGAAACATAACCCGTGACGATGTACTTGGCTCACCTGCTCAGAGACTTCTATCTAGGCAAACCAGAACAACATTGCCTATTAGTTCCAGTCTGTTGAGGCCTAAAGCTAAGAAGAACCAGACTATTAGATTTCAACTATTCAGAAAGTGTTCTTTCCAGAAGTCCAGCTATGACAAATTGAGCAAATTTCTTCATCCATTGAAAGGAGGAGAGACAGTGAGGATAAAAACAGCGAAAGGTTTCGACCGGATTGGTCAAGTTACAGGTATATGTACCAAGCCAAGATCCTAATTTGTCGAATCTGATGGTGTGGAGTACAGGAGAAATTGCAGACATCTTCTTCCTGTATCAGAATCGATATCACAGCATCGTTCCTGTGATACAAACTCTAGATCTCAGAGCAACCTAGACAACGTTCCTGTTCCAGAACGTGTCAACTTCTACTTCTATTTCCAATGATGTTCCTGATGTCCCGAAAGTTGAACATTCCACAAAGAAAGTCCCAGTTGCTAAGTCTGATTCTAGTTTCTATGTCACACGATTTGGTCATATTTCCAGACCTAATGTGAAATACATAGCAACCTGGACTTAACTGTATATATATATATATATATATATATATATATATATATATATATATATAAATAAATATATATATATATGTATTTAGTTCTGTACAATTGCATGACCAAGAATTATTTACGTCGACTGCATGTCAATTACTGTTTTAAGATTGTATATCTATTTCTCAAAGAGGGAGGATGTAGAACAGTGTGTGTGTGTGTGTGTGTGTGTGTGTGTGTGCTACGTCTTTAAGAAGTGTTTCAAGGACTGAACGTGCATATATAAATAGCAAGCACATGCTATACTCAGTGCCATTTTGAGAGTGCAGCTAGAGAGTGAACATGTATGAATGTAATAGATAGTTTGTTTATAAGTTTATCTAAATTAAAGTATTAAACCTCAACCCTGATATGTTTGTACATAACAAAGCTGCTTGAACAGAACCCACAAAGTCTCATCTATTGTGTCCTGACTAGATGAGCAACACTACACCTACACTTTTGTGGCACTTAGCACATTAGACCTTATAGATTCAAATCCTGTCTTTTGTTGAAACAAGAGTTCCCATGTCCTGATTTCACAAAACTATTTGCTAGATTTTTTTTCACAGAAAACGTTTATATTTACAGTCATTGTCTGTCAAAATACTTTTCAGCAAATGTATATGTTCAAAGTAAAAAAAAAAAATTGCAGCAGGAAAAGTACAGTTTTGTACCTACCATAAATGTAGATGTTCGAGGATTCCATTGCTGCAGTCCTTACTATTGGGTATAGTCCGCATCCAGTCGGCCCGAATACCAGAGTATAAGGCTGACGTCGGTCAGGGCGCATTAGACTGACGTCAGTACGTCAGGGTACTAATGCGCATGACCGGCGTCATATCCTCAGTCTTTTCTTGCCCCAGATGTCAGAAGACCCTAAAAAGACAAGGCCCAAAATACCTGCACCAAAACATGAACAATATATACAAAAATATAAGCAGGTAAATCACCTACACAACCACCCCTAAACACAGAGGGGAAGGAGGGAGGGTAAATTGGACTGCAGCAATGGAATCCTCGAACATCTACATTTATGGTAGGTACAAAACTGTACTATGTTCTTCGTCTTCCATTGCTGCAGTCCTTACTATTGGGTAGAATCCCAAAGCAGAGGTAAGGGAGGCTGGCAAATCATAAAGAAGCAGGAGCTGACAACATGCCTTGCAAAACAGCTGTGGCAAAACCAGCCCTAGACTTAGAGTAGATAGGAAGGTGATAATGCTTAGAGAAAGTATGCACTGAACTCCAAGTAGCTGCTTCCAAAATATCCTTAGTTGCCACCCCCGTAGAAATGCTGTTGAAGTGGCAGTAGCCCTAGTGGAATGAGGCCTAATCCCAGCTGGAACCTCCTTGCCATGATGGGAATAGCATAATGCAATGCAAAAGCCAATCCACCTAGAAATAGTTTGTTTTGACACAGGCTTGCCCTGCGAACTCAAAGCAAAAGAAACAAACAACTGCTGAGACTGCCTAAAATCCTTAGTCCTGCTTAAGTAATAACGCAATTGCCTGTGTACATCTAAAGTATGCAAAATCTTTTCCCCTTTATTTTGGGGCCTGCATAAAAGGTAGGCAAATGAATAGTTTGGTTTAAAGCCACACTAGAAACCACCTTAGGCATAAAGGAAGGATTAGTACGTAATGATACCCTATCCTTATGGAAAATCAAAAGGGCTCGACTGCCATAAGGGCCTGCAACTCAGACACCCTTCTTGCAGAAGTAATAGCCAACAAAAAGCAGTCTTCCATGACAAATATTTCAATTCAGCAGTAGCCGCAGGCTCAAAAGGTTGTAGAGTAAGTTTTTCCAACACAAAATTGAGATCCCAAGCAGGAGTAGGAGCTCTACGTGGGGTCTTATATTCTTAGCCCTCTAAGAAACTGCTTGAACAAAGGATGCGAAAACAATGGTGGGTCACAATCATAGTGAGCTGAGATCGCTGCAGCATGAATCTTGATGGAAGAGAAGGACAGACCCTTGTCCAGTAACTCAGTAAGATATTGAAGAGCCATACTCAAATTAGGCTCAGAAATCTCCAAATTCTTTGCTTTACTCCAAAATAAAAATCTCTTCCATTTTGCTGCGTACACTTTCCTTGTACTAGGTCTTCTAGCTTCCATAATCACATTTAAAACTTGTTGAGGAAGTTGAGACCTGCTGTGTTTCAACACAGAATATGCCAGGCTGTCAGAGGAAGAGAGTGAAGCTTGACATTGAGCAGATGACCGTCCTGCTGGGATAACAGATGGAATCAAAGGTTAAGGCCATGGAGGCTTCTTTACCAGACTCCGTAGTAGAGGGTACCAGTGTTGCCGAGGCCAATCTGGAGCTATCAAAATCATCCTTGGCCTGTCCTGTCTGACCTTTAACAGTACCTTTGGAAGAAGAGGCAGAGGTGGAAAGGCATACAGATGAAGGTTTGTCCAACTGAAAGACAGAGCATCCACTTTCCAAGCTGTGTGATGAAACCCCTTTGTGCAAAACTGTGGCAGCTGGTGGTTTAGTGGAGAAGCGAACAGATCTATGTCTGGAGTTCCCCATGACACTGTCAATTTCTGAAATACATGAAGATCCAGTTTCCACTTGTGGGGATCCATGATTTGTCTGCTTAACACATCTGCTAAGGAGTTCTGTGCTCCTGGCAGAAACCTTGCCTGAAGAGTTAGGTGCAAGCGCAGTCTCCCATAAAATCATTGCATGCCTGCATAGAGGATAAGAATGTGTTCCCCCTTGTTTGTTGAAGTACCACATGACAGTTGTGTTGTCTGTTAGAATCAACACCTGCCCTGGAAGAAGTAACTCCTTGAAAGCCAGCAATGCGAACTGGACTGCTAACATCTCCTTTATGTTGATATGTAGATGCTGTAGTCTGGCAGGCCACTTGTCTTGTATCCACTTTACATTTAGATGAGCTCCCCAAGCAATGTCTGAGGCATCTGTCGGTAAAATCTGACTCGCCTCTGGCCGGGTCACAGAGAGTCCCTTGTTTAGGTGACATTCCTGAGCCCACCACAAAAATACTCTTTGAAGGCAAGGTATTATTTGAATGACAGTGTCTAAATCCTGGCAGTGCTGTGTCCATACATTTTTGAGATACCATTGTAACTTCCTCATATGCAGTTTGGCATTGGGAAGCACCAGAATACAAGATGCCATGAACCCTAATGCTTGAAGGACTGTCTCTGCAGTCAGCACGGACTGATGAGATAGTTGATGGAAGTAAAGTGACAGACTCTTTTGTTTGTCCGGGGTTAGAAAGGCCATCTGGGCTGCTGTATTCAGTCTCACACCCAGAAAGCACATGTCGTGAGAGGGTACTAGACTGGACTTTATTTCGTTCACAGAATACCCTAGGCATCTTAGCACTGCTATAAGATATTCCAGATGCTGTAGAAGGTCTTCCTTTTCTTGAGCCAGAATCAGGCAGTCGTCTAAATAAGGATAGATTTGAAGTCCTTGTAGCCTGAAGTAAGCTATCACTGGAGCCAGAACCTTTGTGAATACTCTGGGCAGTAGATAAGCCAAAGGGCAATGCAGAGAGCTGATAATGAGAATCTCCAGCTTGAAACCGCAGATACTTCCTGTAACTTAGCCTGATATGCACATGAAGGTAAGCTTCCTTGAGATCTAAAGTTACCATCCAGTGATCTTTGCCCAGCAGGGGTAAAAGCTGTTGTAACGTCAACATCTTGAACTTGGGAATGTCCAGATAAGTGTTGAGGAGAGATAAATCCAAAAGCAGTCTCCACGTGTTCCCCTTCTCTGGTACTAGGAACATGCGAGAATAAAATCCTAGGCCCCTTTCTGACACAGGGACTGGTAGAATGATGTCCAACACCCATCTGTCTTGAGTAATTAAATCCCAATTTCCTTTGAAAAGAGACAGTTGTCCTTCCAAAGGAGCTGCCAGACGAGAATCTACTGGCAGTTGAAAAGGCAGGTCATTGGGTCTGTTTACGAAAGGACTGACCCCTGCCCTCACCAGAAGTCTGAGCAGGTGAACTCCCTGTTCTAGGCCTAAAAGAACCTTGAGCCCTGCCCCTACCACGTCTAGACCTACCCCTAGACTGGGAATCATAAGCAGGACATGTCCACCCCTTAGCAGGCCAATTTCTACTAAACTTCGTGGCTGTACCTGCAAAAATCTTTAACAGTTTGCATAGACTTAGCTTTGTCCTCCATTTTCTTTAAAACTGCTTCCACAGGTGAACCAAACAACACATCAGACTGTAAAGGAGCATCCAAAATCCTTGTCTTAACATGCTCAGCCAAATTTTGATCCCTCAACCAGGCATGCCTGCGAAGAACAGAACTAGTGGCAGCCACCCTCGAGGAGGCCTGCACAGCATCAAAACCACATTGCAAAGAATGCTTGCCCACTTGTTCAGACACATAAACTAAATCCAGCAAGTCTTTACAATCAATACCTTCCGCCAAAGCATCCACCTTAGATTTCAATTGTGAAAGGAGATAATTTTGATATTTCAGCATGTGAAACTGACAATTCAACGCCTCATGGCTAGAGTGGAAGAAGTATACACTTTCTTACCCCACCTATCTAACGCCCTTGCCTCTTTGTCAGTGGGAACAGGATTTTTAACCACAGAGGCCTTAACACCTTTAGGCCCCTGAGAAACAGTTTCTGGGTCCGCCCTAGGACTCTTAAATAAATACTTATGAGCTTCGGGCACCCTATAGTACCTATCAGGTTTAACAGGAGCAGGAGGCAAAGAATCAGGGTTCAGGGAAGCCTCTGCAAAAACATCTTCCACCACATTCAACACAGGAGGTATAGCTAAGGGCCTATGCTGGGGTAAAAACAAGAATTCCCTAAGCCTCTTCCTGGAATCAGAGTAATCCTGGCCTTCCCATTTAAAGTGCTCCCTCATGGAATGCAGAGTCTCTGAAAATGAAAAATCCTCAGGAGGAGAAGCCAAGGAGTGGCATCATCCACATCAGAATCAGAATAATGAGGATACTCCTGCAAATCTTCCGCAGAAGATTCAGAAGCCCCTGAACCCTGTTCAAAACTGTCAAACTCTGGTTCCACTCTAGGCCTCTTATCAGGAGGGCCCATAGAACCTCTAATCATAGTAATCAAATCTTCTGCCATTTTAAGCATATGTTTCTTAGGTACAGAACCCGAAGGCTAGGAGAAGCCCCTACTGAAGCTGAAGTTGGCCTACCTCTAAAAGAAGTTTTGGCAACAGAAGGAGAGGCTCTAACTACTTTGGGAAGAGAGGGAAGAATAGTTACCTGAGAAGCCCCTCAGCCTGGCCTGCCTCCTGAGAGGGTACATCCTGTAACAGTAAAGTTTCTGCCTGAGACTCTATAGAAACTCCTGGCAAAACCTCTGGCTCCACAGAGTTATCTAAAGAACCGACGCCTGGGACTGCCGGTTCATCAACCCTAGGCTTCGCTGTTTTGTCCTTGCGCTTCTTGGATGAAGCGGGCGCCGGAGCATCCGACGGCATTTTATAATTGCAACGCTTCCCAAACACTAATCTGGCACAGTCTAACCTCCTCTTAATAGTGCGTTTGTTAAACTTAGCACAAGAGCGGCAACCAACAACGTCGTGCTCAGGCCCTAAACAAGGTATACATAATGTATGGTAATCCCTATGAGGTATTTGTTTCCCACAAGAAATACAGTTATTCACTTTTTCTGACATCCGGTTAAAAACTGAGGCAAGAAAAAACCAAAATATTCCCCAACGGGGTACTTAGCCAACTCCGATTCGGTCTGAAACTCCGGTTTCGGAAATATTTCAGAACGCCAACCTGCACTCGCAAAACTGCTTCTGCATCGGATCACGTGGCAAAAAAGACTGAGGATATGACGCCGGTCATGCGCATTAGTACCCTGACGTACTGACGTCAGTCTAATGCGCCCTGACCGACGTCAGCCTTATACTCTGGTATTCGGGCCGACTGGATGCGGACTATACCCAATAGTAAGGACTGCAGCAATGGAAGACGAAGAACATCTGCCACCTTCAGTAAGATGGAGTGGCATGGAATTTAGGGGATACACCCATCTGTAAATAACTGCGGCCCTACAGTCTTTCCCAAATATATTACTAAAGATTTGTGCTTCAGTGTTTTAGGTGCATTGGAGAGTGGCTCTTGCAGAAATATTTAAGAAAAAAAAATTAGGGAGGGAACGGGAAAGAACTGGAACAGGAATACTTTCTTCAGATGTCTCTCTCTAAAATATGCTGCTGTGTTGAATACTTTTGCACCAGCATACAAGATGGCACTTGCCTAATCGTATAACAAGAGGGTGTGCTCAGCAGGTATTAACAATAAGAAGGAGTTCCAAGTAGTACAAAACAAAGGAAAGCAAGAAAACTGAGATGCCAAAAACAGAGAAAACTAGGCTTTTATACTATGAAGAACCACTTTTATGAATTACCAGTGGCTGGGTCACAAAATCACAGCTATAAAAACAGCAAACAATAACTTTGAGCCCAAGTTCCAGTGGCCAAAATATACATTTTGCTATGGAAGAGTCATGCATAATTTTAAATTATTTCAGAGTTACAGCCTCTCTTAAAACTCTGGGTAACTATTTCATATTTTGACTTTGCTTACATAAAAAACTATATTTTAAGCTGTAATTGGCTACTTCTATTTATAATAATTACTCTTTATTTGTGCTATTTATATCGTGATAAAACAATAAGATTAACATTATATGCTATACATTCACTATGTATGGCTCTGTAAGGTTGTATTAAAGCCCCTTTCTTTAATCTGTAATAAACAATACATATTTGACTCCAATTTGTGAATATGATCACTGTTTCTCTGAAGCTATCTTTTTATAAAGGTGCAGTGAATCATTTCTAGCTTTTTACAGCATGGGCTGAAAAGTGCAAAAGATTAATTAAAGAAAGGCACATGCTTTACAGAAAAAAAAACTTTTTGGATATAGGCACTGAAAGATAAGTCCTTGGACATTCATTTTACCAGATTTTCAAATAATCAGCTGGCTGAATTACTTTATCAGCTAATACATACTGATATTCTGTTTGAACAACCAAAGTGAAGAACTATACATTTAATAATAATATATTCCAAGGTAGTCTTAGTTGTTCAACAAACCATTCAAGTTGAAGTCTATTACAGTCATGAATGTCAGTTTAGCACTGTCAGCACATCGATACAGATAGCTGGATTAGATACTGGCCTAGACAACATGAACAAGTTGAAAAGATAATGACACAGTACTTCTGTGTGGAGACATGCGTGAATGGGCGTAACTTCGTTGAAGGTTGTGCATCAGGCCTGGCAAGTCGGTACGTGAAAATCTACTGCCAATCATTAGCGGATCGGAGTTCCTCTGTGGCGACCCCTAACCAGGAAAAGCCGAAAGATACAACAACTGATCTTTGTGCTATACAGTGAGATATACTTCTAGGGATACACAAGGTATTACTTTATACTCACTGAAAAATACATTTATTTAACCAATTTGTTACCAAGTTTATTAGAAACAGATTAATGTTATTGTCTCATCTGGTAGACATTAGCCATATGTAGAATTGTAAAGGCCTTTGAAGGGTCCAAAAACAGACTCTAAGTAGAGATCCAAATCCACTATTTCAATTAAGTTACAGTAGTACTTAAGTAAATTAGGAGTACAAGATTGCCCTATGATGAATTAATGCTAATTCAGTTCAGATCAGATTTTCAGGTAAACTGCATGATATAATTGTCCGAGTAATCCTTTCAAAGATTTTGCTAATTACTCTAATAAGACTTACTGGCCTATAGCAGCCAAGGTCATTTTAATTGTCACCCTTAAAAGACTTGTGCTGCAATAGTGCTCTCCATATCTCTGGTACATAAACACAGTAAAGAATGCTTTGAAACAGTAAGACTGAAGGCCAGAACTTATATCAGCCTGGGAGGAGATGGTAGACAACACTGGCTGCCTTGCCAGGGACGGTCTGTATCTGAATCTCTCTCTCTTTGTCCTCATGGCTTTAATATATTTGCTAATACATTTTCTTCTCCTATGGTGTTTTTCTGGACAAGGTCAGCCTCCTTAAGTTACTCACATAGCTAACCACAATCACAACTGTATGAAAGTAGCACTGTTCAATGTAAGAAACCTAAATAAAAAGCTGAAACTATTGATATTTGTGTAGTTACTAAAGCAAGGTTTCAGAACAGCAAAAGGATCTCCCAGTGCATGGTTTTAATGTCTACTACTCCTTCAGACTCAGTGGTGAATTATGAACCCATTTCACCTATAGACTTGTAACACAGGAAAATAACATAGAACTCCTCCACTTTCTTCTCATGATAAAAAAAAAACAAACAATACCACATAATAGCCCTATTGTACCATAAAGCATATCTTAAACTGACATCCCTCACCACACCTGAGTCACCTCAAATCCCTCTATCATTAGAGACTACTCCAAAGCAAATCTACTCTAGCTAAATGCTGCCCTAGTGAAATTCAAACACCCTCCTCACCTACATGACCCTGATTAACATGTTGCAATTTTCATGGATAAATTCCACACCCACCTCCAAGCTAGCATTGAGGTTTCAGTTTCCATAAGACATAAATATAGTGCCAAGTTTAAGAACAATTTCATGCAACCCGAGTATCAACAAATTATACAATAAGAGGAAGAAACTCGTAGCCTATAAAAGCAAGCTTAACACCCCATCAACTACAGAATACGTCAAAATAACCAACCAAGAACTTTGAAACAAAATCAAATCCTCCAGGAACAATTATGAGTTGCAGCTCACAACCCATGCTAAAGATAACCATAAAGTCTTCTTCAGCAATATCACAGGCCAAAGAAACAATAACCAGCAATGCTCAGAGTAAATACAAAATAACATCACATACTCACCTCCAAGGGCATTGCCAACACATTAATGGACAAATTCAGATCGAACTTTATCATCCTTTCTCCTCATAGCATGCCTAAAACACTACTCAAATCACCTCTGAGCAAGTCCTAAGTGTTCTCTCCAAGAATAAAAACACCATCTTCATAGGCCTGACAATATGCGAGGTTGTCTTCTTGACAGCACCAAACAATGCCTGTCTGACTCATAATGTCAGTTCGAGCTCATCTTGTCCACTGAATTTGAGACAAAAGTAAGGGCTAATTCTGTAATCATACCACTCCACAAAGGGGGAGCCATGACTAACCCAAGCAACTATAGGCCTATCAGCCTTCTATACAAGGCAATGAATCACATTATGGTTTTCATAATTGGCAGCCTTCAAACCACAGACTGTAACCAATATGGGTTTGTTAAAAACAGATCTTGCTTCTTAAATCTGGTGGACTTTACTGAACAAGATACTAAGGCATTATACTCAAGTAAATTGGTTCATATGGCATACGTGGACTTGGCCCTAGCTTTTGACAGCATTCCACACTCAGATATTACTGATAAACTTAAACCCCTATGTTATCCACAGGATAACAAACTAGCTCACAAACAGAACCCAGTTTGTTAGTGTTGCAGGCACAAGCTCAACAAAAAGAGTAGTTACCAGTCGTATGCTGGGAATACTCTTCTTTGGTATTAACTTCTTTGATGTTAAAACACATCACCAAAATCATATGGCTGAAGAGGTTTGCTGATGACTGCAAACTTGGAGTTGTCATAAACACCCAGGTGACATGTGCATTCTCCAGGAGGGTGTAACTCATGCTAACAAGTAGTGGCTGCACCATGGCCTAACACTAAATGCCGAAAAATGCAGCTTGCTGTCTTTTGACAAGCGTAGGCATTCCTGCTCCTATCACATAGGCAGCACCTCCCTAAAAACTGGCTCTGCCTTTAGGGACTTGGGCACCTTCACTGTCAATGAAATATCTTTGGTCTACCATGTGACCACTGTTGTTAGGAAATCTTTTTACATAGCCAAATTAACTATCAGGTTTATATCTTGTAGATACAAAGAAGATAATACCCTCCTCTACTCCTCCTTTATCAGACTGGTAATAGAATATAGTGTCTCCTTGGTATGTATTTGGCTAGGCACATGACACAGCTTGACAGACCACAGCATTCCCCTTACCAAAATATCAATGATATGCCTTCACCAAATTACCCTGACCATCTTAAAGTGCTCTCACTTTTTTCCATTTCCTACCAACTGCTGAAAGGAGAATTGTTTCTAAAGCATTGATCCCACTGGACCCATGTCAATCTAAGCTGGAGGAAATCACAATAGCGAGACGACATTATATACAGAGTGAATGACAAAACTCTACATATACATGTATTATATAAAAGTGAATATCAGAATTGGTTTAAGGGAATAAAGGCAATGGAAAAAATTACATTATAAACAGAGTGAGTGAAAAAACACAATATATACATGAATCATATATACAGTGAAAATCAGAGTTAGCATGCTAAAAGAATCACAATCAAAAATAAGAGTGTAGAGGGAAAGGAATGTATTGACCTGCATGTTCACTGAAGCTGGTCTGTGTACGTGACAAAAGGAATGTGTAAGGGAATGGAAAAGTACTGAGTGACAGTTATAAGTTTTTCTTACTTGGAGACAAGAAGCTTCAGGAAGCTGTAACCTTTTATGCATACTTCTGCCTAGCCTAGCAACAAGCATATTTCTGTTAAACCTTGAAACTTGTCTAACTGTGATAGATTTAAAGTGAATAAAATGAGTTCTTTTGTTTTAACAAATTGCTGAGTTGGCACTGATATCCTACACAAGTTGTTGATTTTTTTTATATCTTGGGGTGGTATTTTATGATTTACTGCGTCTCCCACACATATTGCTGAGTTGGCACAGATATCCTATACAAGCTGTTGATTTTTGTATCTTGGGGTGGCATTTTATGATTTACTGTGTCTCCCACACATATGTGTCGAATAAAAATTTGAACTGCTGCCAAGAGACGGATTTGTTTACTGTCGACCTTGACAGCTGGTGCCGTGACTCTGATTTTACCGGACTCTGGGAACTGTGGCCGCAGGTAAAGAGATAAATATTGGGCCTTACGCAGGTTTGCTGTTATATCTCTTTGACTGTGGAATCAGTTCACAACTGCACACTTCCTTTGGTCCCTTTTTTGGCAGAATCTTTCTGTTGACTATGGCCTATGGCAAGCTTTATTGTACTTTACTTTTTGAATGCAAGTGGGTCTTTTTTATTAATTCTAATGTATGTGAGAGAGTTACAGGTGTATCAGGTAACTTGGACGAGTGCGGGTTTTATTAATTTGCATGAGTGAGGGTTTTTCTTAAGACATTTTTTCGAAAAGTAGCTAAAAACACTTTGGCAAACTTGCGAACATGGGTGCGAGTATGGGAAGTTTTAAAGAGCCAGAAAAAAGGAACTCCTGCAGGACAAATGTTTAATAAGTATTCGCATGAGAGTTGCATGTATGTGTATGTGTGGGTGAAGCTTACTAAAAATGATGGTAAATTAGCATGTCCTGAATCTGGTAGTTTTGATAAAAATGTTTGACATAATTTACATAAAAGATTAAAAGAAAAGGGTAAGAAGGTTTAAAAGATAGCACTGACAAACTAAAAACTCAGTTAAACTCAGCCACCTAGTTAGTGTCAACTACAGGAACAAACCGGGGTGAATTCTTTCAAGTTATATCCCTTAAAAGAAATAAAAAAAATTACAAATTAATCAGGTAACTCGAGACAAATCATCTGATGATGATCTACTCTTCCCACCGCCGCCTGCACCTGCACAACCTGCCACACCACCAACAGCCCCAACACCCAATAACCAACCACCGTACTCCCCAGACACTACCACTCCTCACTGCACTCTAGCAGCTACACCTTCTTCTCTTCAGTCTGCTATTGCCTGTCCCATACCGGACTCCTCTAGGATCCAGGACTCTGAAATTTCTTCTGGGGCAGGCAGGCAGGAACATTCTACTTCTAAGGATTATCCCACCACATCAGGTTAAGCTCCTAAAGGGTCCAAAAAGGGGAGGTAAAATACAGATAAAAAACATTACAATGTTAGACAGATTGCTAAGCAATGTCCTATTATTATAGATGGGAAAGACGGATATATCGGCCCAGATAAATTTAACCAGGACTCATATGATTCCTCATCCTCAGAGGATGAAAGGGAGTGATGCTTCAATGCTCATTTACATCGCTTACGGCAGGTCCTAAATCCTGCTCACAGCACTGCACCAAACACCCAAGCCACTATGTAAGTAGTTCATGCTTGGTCCGCAGTGGATTTTCAGGCTATACTTCACTCACTACCACCTATATGACAGAATCCAGCCAAATTTGCAAAAATACTTGCAGGACAGGTCAATCTACAAAATCCTATTATAAAAGAAATTAGAGCAGTATTAGAATATGCATTACCACTGATCTCCTTAGATGTGTGTGAGAACATGCAGCTGTCCCCACTCCACAGCCCCAGCATACAGATGAACAAAACTTTTCTGACATGCGGAAAAAGATCATAGAGGCCATTACTGTAGTCTTCCCCCCATTTCTAATTGGTCCAGAATTAAAGCAGTAATGCAAAGGAAAGGTAAAACCATTAATGCTTACCTAAAATGTATGACTGATGCCTTTGAGGCATATTTAGGGTATCTCTAAGGCTACCAATGGACCGACAGCTAGTGGACTCTCGGCAGCATTTGTAAAAGGGTTACTTTCTCCAATGAGAGACCAGCTAAAGAAAATTTGTTTAAGTTGGCCTAGTCTGGGCTTGCATGAACTAGTTACCCATGTACAGTATCTAGCTGACATAGAGGGAAAAACGAGAACAGAAAGAACAGCAAGAACAAGCTCATTTACAAGTGATAATTTCTCTTATACAGCAGTCCCACCCTACAAACTGGTCTTGAAATAACCGGAGATGGCAACCTTTTGGTCAACAGCCCCGTTTCCCTGCACTGCAACCGCAGAGATGCTCTGGTCATCTGGAGATGCAACACCACCAAAACTCTAATTTATGTTTCAAATGTGGCCAAACCGGACACTGGAGGCAGAACTGCCCCTATTTACAGATGACAAAGCAGCCCTGGCAACCTGCCCAAGCAGCCCACGGAAATCAGGGACAACAGTAATCTATACAGCAACAGCCCATCACCATGGGTCAGTCACAATAGCAGCCACCTACCATTGCCACTTAGTGGCAACCACCGACTTGGCAATCTAGCCAATAGGATAGCCTTGAACAGGATGCACAGCTTTTCCCATTGCTTCCAGTCCAACAATCCAAACCCTATGTTACTTTAAAACTACAGGACTCAACAGTACCTTTCCTTATCGATACTGGAGCCAGTCATTCCATGCTTACTGCCATTTCCGCTCAGTCCCTCCCTCTGTCCACTATTTCTATACGGGGAGTAGGGGTCTCTGGAGTCCCTGCGGACTATCCCCTCACTCACCCAGTCTCTGTATAGCCTAGCCCTTTAGCCGGTGAGCATGCTTTCCTGCTTGGAACTTCTGCCTCTCTGAACCTCCTAGGAAGGGATTTATTGTGTAAGTTTCAATGTACTATTTTCTGTACTCCTGATAGAGTCTTCCTCAAAGTCCCAGAAAACTACTTCTTACTAGATGCTTCAATACCACATGCAGATGCAGTCTTTTCATTCTTTTCGAATACCAATACCACTCATTCTCCTGAAGACCTACAACTCTTAAATAGTTTACCACCTTTTCTGTGGACTATGCAAGACAATAATGTCAGTTGTATCCATGATGCTGAGCCTGTGCAGGTCACTGTTAAACCTAATGAACCACTACCTAGGGTTCTTCAATATCCACTCTCTGCTACAGCAGAACAGGAAATTAAGTGAGTGATTCAAGCTCTTTTACAGCAAGGTATTATTGTTCCTACTACTAGTCCTTGTAATACTCCCATTCTTCCAGTCAAAAAGCTTGTCAAGGAAACCTATAGATTTGTTCAGGATTTGCGAGCTGTCAATTCTATCATTTTGTCAGCCTTTCTCACTATTCTTAGCACCATACCTAACGCAGCGACTATCTTCTCTGTGATAGATATTTCCTCTGCCTATTTCTCCATTCCACTACATCCTGACAGTCTGTATCTTTTTGCATTAACATATCAGTTCAGCAGTACACTTGGACTAGACTACCTCAAGGCTATGTAGAGTCACCAACTCTGTTCTCCAGAGAAATGAAGCAGCAGCTAGATAAAATACAACTACCAAAAAATTCTACTCTGATTCAATATGTAGATCTGCTTCGTGCATCTTCTTCCCCTGATGATTGCAAAACTGACGCTCTTTTCCTTCTACAGCAATTGGCTAACCTAGGATTTAAAGTCAGTAAATCTAAACTTTAGTTATGGTGATCTCAGGTCCAATACTTTGGGATACCTCATCTCCCAGGATTACCGAAATGTCCTCCCTTCCCAGGTTTCTGCAATTCAGTCAGCTCCTAGACCTACTACTTTACTCCACCTTCACTCTTTCCTTGGATTAACAGGATATTGTAGGCAATGGATAGTAAACTATGCAGAAGTGGTTAAATCCCTGTTAAAACTCTAGTGATGTCATCTTCATTGAAGGGAAGGGGTTGGTGGTCATCAGTTGGGAGCACATTTTTGATGTGGGACACGTGGATCCAAGTTGAGGAACCTTGCAGGCAAACAACCGAAGTAGATACAAGTAAAGTCAGGAACAGATCCTTCCAGTGAGGTTGAAGTGAATGCTTGCAATGGAAGTACTTGACATAGACCCAATTACCTGGCTGTATCCCATGGGTGGCACTAGGGTCAGGTTGCTGCAAGGCAGAAACAATTTGCTTGTGGTAACATTGCAAAAGAGAAATAAGACATTGACAGTAATGCAACAAAGGGTTATCAGCTAGTGTTAGGTCTGTATTTTCTGGTGGGGAGGCAGGGAGTCGCATAGGGTGACCCATCAAAATCTCGTGAGGGGAGAGCTTTCAGACTGTCAGGATGTAGTGGAATGGAGAAATAGGCAGAGGAAATATCTATCACAGAGAAGGTAGTCGCTGCGTTAGGTATGGTGCTAAGAATAGTAGCAGGATTTGGTACTATGAGAAAGGCTGACAAAATGATAGAATTGACAGCTCGCAAATCCTGAACAAATCTATAGGTTTCCTTGACAAGCTTTTTGACTGGAAGAATGGGAGTATTACAAGGACTAGTAGTAGGAACAATAATACCTTGCTGTAAGAGAGCTTGAATCACTCACTTAATTTCCTGTTCTGCTGTAGCAGAGAGTGGATATTGAAGAACCCTAGGTAGTGGTTCATTAGGTTTGACAGTGACCTGCACAGGCTCAGCATCATGGATACAACTGACATTATTGTCTTGCATAGTCCACAGAGAAGGTGGTAAACTATTTAAGAGTTGTAGGTCTTCAGGAGAATGAGTGGTATTGGTATTCGAAAAGAATGAAAAGACTGCATCTGCATGTGGTATTGAAGCATCTAGTAAAAATTCTGGAAATGTGCCTTTAACTGCAAGTAAAGATAAAGGGATTTTTATTGACACAGATGTAGACGCTGATGAAGTAATAAATAGATTTGGAAAATTGTATGAGCATGTATTTCAGATTAAAAATGGTGGTGATGCTTCCACAGCATCAAATGGGGGATTGTAGAGGGAAAGGAATGTACTGACCTGCAAGCTCTACAACAAAAGGAGGAAGCTACTACAAGATAGAGCAAAATCCTTGAAAGGTAAGATACCTTTGATCATATAAGTAAAAAACTAAGAGCTCTCATAAAATCATCCAATGCAAATTTTGAGAGAAAAATCGCCAAGGACTCAAAAGACAATCATAAGGCCTTCTTTAGCTATGTTAGAAACCTAGGAGGAAACTCCCAGATATGCTCAGAATTAGTTCAAAATGATGTGACAATTACTGAACCTACACACATTGCCAACATACTGGCTGACAGGTTCAGTGCAAACTCCCCCCCCCTCCCCCCCAAAAGGAGAGATATCTATACCAGAGGATTGTAGCCCCCCAAACATCTCCAACGCCCAGGTGAGAACTGCTCTCTCCAAGGCAAAAAACACAGCATCCATGGGACCAGATGGTGTCCCCAGCTGTGTGCTCCACGAACTCAATGAGGAATTAAACCCGCAGTTAGGACAGCTGTTTAATCTTAGCCTCACCTCAGGATACGTACCCAAGGAGTGGCGCATGGCGACTGTGGTCCCACTTCATAAGGGCGGTGCCTCCACCGACCCTGGAAATTACCGTCCCATTAGCTTGACAAGCCTTATCTGCAGAGCCATGGAGAGGATCATAATGGAACTCATAAATAAAGACATAGGGAACTTGCAGACTTTGGATCCATCCCAGTTTGGCTTTGTCAAAGGCAGATCATGCCTCTTAAACTTGGTTGACTTTTTGAAACAGTCACCAAGGCCATTGATGAGGGCAAGGCAGTCCATACAGCCTACCTCGACCTGGCAAAGGCCTTCGACACAATACCCCACTCAGGTATCATCGAAAAACTCATCAGCTTAAATGTAAACCCATACACCACAAGATGGGTTGCAAACTGGCTAAGTGACAGAACCCACAGGGTCAGAGTTGCTGGCGCCATGTCAGACTCAAAGCCTGTCACAAGTGGTGTCCCACAGGGCTCAGTCCTGGGACCACTCTTGTTCGGCATCTACTTTTCTGAAGTACAAGCAAACACAGGAGGGTTATGGCTGACAAAGTTTGCAGATGACTGCAAACTGGGCGCCATAGTCGAAAACACATCTGACACAGATATCCTTCAGAAGGGCCTCATAGAAACGGATAACTGGTGCCAGAGCCATGGCCTAAAGTTAAACGCCAAGAAATGCATAGTCATACCATTCGGGAAAAACAAGGTTACCCCTAGCTACCATATAGGTGGCAATCCACTGAGCACAGAAGAAGTCATCAGGGATCTGGGGACCCAGGTTGACAGTAACCTTTCGTTTGACACTCATGTTGCCAAAGTAGTTAGGAAAACCTTCTACATTGCCCACCTGATCATGAAGGGATTCACATCTAGATCTAGGGAGGTCATCGTCCCCCTGTACTCATCACTCATTAGACCTATGACTGAGTACAATGCCCCATTCGGAATGTATCTGACCCGACACCTGCAGCAGCTGGAAAGGCCCCAAAAGTTCCTCACCAAAAGGATAAAGGGTCTCAAAATATGTCTTATGCTGCCAGACTGAAAGAACTCCAGCTCTATTCAGTCGCATACCGCTTGCTCAGAGGTGACCTGTGCCTGACATATAAGGCCATGTTAAACCCAGATTTGATGAATATGCTTCACCTCAAAAAATCTAGATCCCTCAGAACCACAAGGGCGGGAGACTTAAACCTTGACACGGTTATTAATAGAACGTGCTGGAGGGACAGATTATCACCCAGAGACTCCCTATGCTGTGGAACAAAATCCCGGTACATGTGAGGCAGAGCACCTCGCTGGCCTTGTTCAAGAGGAATCTTGACTAATGGATGGGAGATCGCAGATATACCCCAGGGATTACTTCAGTGTCACTGCTTGACAGAGGCACAGCAAAATAATAGGCATAGTTTTCTTCAAACTAAAGGGGTGGCGAAAGCCACATAACTATGGGCTAGGCTTATAAATGCCCTTGGGCAGATAGCCTAATATGAACCTATGAACCTATGTTTATTGAAGATGTTCTGTGTACTGTGTGACAGAATGTGTAATGGAATGGAAAAGTACTGAGTAACCGTTAGAAGTTGTTTTTCTTACTTGGAGACAAGAAACTTCAGGAAGCTGTAACCTTGTATGCACATTTCTGCCTAGCCTAACAAGCAGCATATTTCTGTTAAACCTTGAAACTTGTCCAACTGTGATTGGTTTAATGTGTATAAAATGATGAGTTCTTTTGCTTTAACAAACTGCTGAATTGGCACTGATATTCTATATAAGCAGTTGATTTTTGTATCTCGAGGAGGCACTTTATGATTTACTGTGTCTCCCACATGTGTGTTGAATAAAGATTTGAACTGCTGCCAAGAGACAGCTTTGTTTATTGTCTACCTTAACAAGAGTAAGAGCAAGGTATGTAGACAGAAGAAGGGAATGAAGGGATTAAATTATATGACGAGAGAGAACGACATTGCACTTTCCTAGAATCGTGAAATGTGCTTTTATTTGTGAATGGAAAATGGGGTAATGACCGTTTTTTAAGAAAAGAAGGTAGAGGTTACCACAGCTTTGGACCCAGGACTGTGAAAGCATGGTTTGTGCAGAGAAGCCTAGTTTGGGGGGCTTGGAGGAGAGGACAAGAGGGGTTAAGATGCCTACGTTTGTATATTGGTGCATCTTTGAAGTGTTAGGGGAAGGAAGGTGTCATTCTTCATAAATTTAAATAGTGGAGAGGAAAGCAGTAAGTCAGCACATTGTTTCACAGGTAGTCAAGTTAGCTTTTTCAGTGGTTTTACAGTGGTGTTCATTTCTTGGGGGTGGATGACAAATCTGCAAATAGCATGTGAAATGGATTGAATGGTAGACAATTTTCTTTTAGAAGCTGCAGCAACTAGCAGCAGACAGTATTCTAACTAAGCCAGTAAGATACTTTACTTATGGCACTTCTACAGGGTCTGGTTAGAAAGGGGGAGATCCTACTAGCCCACAATAACTGAGATTTTGTGTGTGTGTGTGTGTGTGTGTGTGTGTGTGTGTGTGTGTGTGTGTGTGTGTGCGTGTTTGTGTGTTTGTTTGTGTGTGTGTGTGTGTGTGTGTGTGTGTGTGTGTGTGTGTGTGTGTGTGTAATCATGTAGGAACTGGAAATTTAGGAAGGAGTCAAAACAAATCCCTAGGTATTTGAATGAAGTGCCTTTTTCAATAGTGTTACTAAGATGATCAGGGATTTTTTAGAGGCCTGGAGATAGAAGTAAGCTTTTGTCTAGTGCCAAAAAGCATTGTTTTTGTTTTAGAGGGGTTTATCACAGACCCATTGAATAAGGGCATGAAAATCAGCCTGAAGTTTGACTTCAACAGAGGAAAAGTACAGTTGTGTACACTTACCATAAATGTAGATGTTTGAGTGTATTCAGTGTTGCAGTCATTACATTTGGGTAATCTGCTGGCAGGTTGCCCTCAGTCAGCCTGATTAACAAAGTCTTGGGTCCTGCGTTGGTTGCTGTCCCTTCTTCCATGACGTCAGGTCGTCAGGGGTACAAAACATGCAGCCGACACCATTACATCAGTTTTTCTTGCCCCAGATGTCAGGTGCCCCCCAAATGGGGAGCAAATAAAATTAAAAACACAAAAATGTACCTCCAACCAAAAGCAAATACACCAAAAAAGTCTTTTAAGCATAGTAAAAGAAAGTAGAGGTATAGTCAGAGAAAAACAGGGGGATGGAGGGAGGGTAACCAGGACTGCAACAGTGAATACACTCGAACATCTAGATTTATGGTAAGTGTAAACAACTGTACTATGTTCTTCGTGTTTCACTGTGGTAGGCATTACATTTGGGTAGATTCCTAAAGCTATGGTTGGGAGGAGGAATTTATACAGCATTAGGACCAGCTATAAAGCCCTGCAAGACAGCAGTGGCAAAGCCAGCTCTGGATTTAGAGAAAATTGGTAAATGATCATGCTTGGTGAAAGTATGTACAGAACTCCAGGTAGCAGCTTCTAGAATATCCCTGGTAGGAACACCCCTGAGAAAGGCTGCAGAAGTAGATGCAGCCCTGGTGGAGTGAGATCTAATCCCCTGGGGGATAGGTTTTCCATGGTGCTTATAGCAGAAATGAATGCAATGGCTTATCCATTTAGAAATGGTTTGTTTTGAAATAGCCTTCCCCTCTGCCCCAGCAGCAAATGCTACCAGCAATTGTTCAGATTTTCTTTGAAATTTAGTTCTGTCCAAGTAGAATCTAAGTTGTCAGTGCACGTTCAAGGAATGCAGAATGCGTTCCCCTTTGTTCTGTGGATTGGGAAAGAAGGTTGGCAAATGAATGGACTGATTAAGAGCCACACTGGAAACCACCTTGGGCATGAAGGATGGATTGGTCCTCAGAGATACCCTGTCCGCATGAAAGATGATGAAAGGCTCCACTGCCATAAGGGCCTGTAATTCAGATATCCTTCTAGCTGAAATGATTGCTAATAGTAAGGCTGTTTTCCAAGAAATAAATTTTAAGTCTGCAGTAGTAGCTGGCTCGAAAGGAGGTAGCGTGAGCTTCTCCAAAACAAAGTTAAGGTCCCAGGCAGGGGTAGGCTCTCCTGGGTGGTCTCAAGTTATTTGCCCCTCTGAGATACTGCTTGTGCAGGGGATGAGAAAAGAGGGATGGTTCTGTGTTATAGTGAGCTGACATAGCTGAGGCGTCAATTTTAATAGAGGAAAAAGACAGGCCCTTATGAAGCATCTCAGTTAAGTATTGCAAAATCTGATGTAAATTGGGCGCTGCTGTGCTCATCCCTAAAGACTGGTTCCAGGCACAGAATCTTTTCCATTTATCAGCATAAGATTTTCTAGTACTAGGTCTTCTCGCCTCCAAGATGACATCAATCACAGGTTTGCTGAGAAATGCTAAGGGTGAATTTAAGTGATTAGCCAGGCTGCAAGCTTCAATGTTGGAAGCTGAGGGTGCAGAATTTGGTTCTCCTGCTGAGACAGCAAGGAAGGTGTCTGAGGCAGATGCCATGGAGATATTTGTGACACACTGCGCAGGAGTGGGTACCAGTGTTGGTGTGGCCAGTCTGGAGCAATCAAAATCATTCTTGGCTTGTCCTGTTTGACTTTTAGCAGAACTTTGGAGAGCAGAGGCAGAGGGGGAAAGGCGTAGACTGATAGGTTTTTCCAGCTGGAGGACAGAGCATCCACTTTTCAGGCTTTTTTGTGGGAAGTCCTTGTGCAAAGCTTGTCCAACTGGGAGTTTTGGGGGAGGCAAATAGATCTATGTCTGGGCTTCCCCATTTGCTTGTCAACATGTTGAAAATCCGTGGTTCCAGTTTCCACTTGTGTGGTTCCATGAGATTTCTACTTAGTCTGTCTGCCAGTGTATTCAATTTTCTTGGCAGGAATTGAGCTTGTAGGTGCACTTGGTAGCTCAAGGCTGTGTTCCACAATGCCATGGCTAATCTGCAGAGGGGGTAGGAATGTGTACCCCCCTGCTTGTTTATGTACCACATAACCGTGGTGTTGTCCGTCTTTACCATTAGTTGTCCTGGAAGAATGTAGTCCTTGAAGGCTGTCAGAGCATTCTGTACAGCTAACATGTTTTTTGATTGATATGTAGGTGCATTTGATTTGGGTTCCATTTGCCCTGAAAGCACTTCCCTGCCAGGTGAGCCCCCCATGCATAGTCTGATGCAACTGTAGTTATGGTTTGGGCGGCAGGGGGTAGTGTGAATGGCAGTCCCTTGTTTTGGTGGCAGGCCTCTGACCACCATAGGAACTCTATGCGTAGGCAAGGTATGATAGGAATCATTGTTTCCAGGCTGTGACAATGTTGACTCCATAGACTTTTTAAGTAACACTGTAGTTTCCTCATATGCAGTCCTGCATATGGAATTAAAAGAATGCAGGAGGCCATGAACCCCAAAGCTTGCAGTATTTGTCTTGCAGATAGCAGGGTTTTTGTGGCCACTTGTTTAAAGTAAGTTACCAAATGAATTTGCTTCTCTGGCGTGAGGAAAGCCATCTGGGCATATGTATTCAAGCTTGCACCCAGGAATGTAATCTGTTGAGAGGGTACCAATTGTGATTTCTTTTCGTTTATGGTGTACTGCAGACAAGTTAGAACCTTTTTTTACAAACGCCAGATGATTTAGAAGTATGCCCTGGTTTTCTGCCTGAATTAGACAATCGTCCAGGTATGGATATATCTGAATATTTCTTTGCCTGCAAAATGCAATTACTGGAGCCAGGCACTTTGTGAATACCCTGGGCGCAGTAGACAAGCCAAAGGGCAGTGCAGAGAACTGATAATGCAACTAGCCTGCTTTGAAGCATAGGTATCTTCTGCAAGATTCCCTGATTGGGATGTGCAGGTATGCTTCTTTTAAATCTAGAGTTGCCAACCAGGCATCTGTGCCTACCATAGGAAGTAACTGGTGAAGAGTCAGCATCTTGAATCTTGGAATGTCCAAGAAGGTGTTTAGAGTAGACAGGTCCAGAACTGGACGCCATGATTTGTCTTTTCTGGGTACCAGGAAAAGCCTGGAATAGAAACCTTGTCCCTTTTCCTCTTCTGGTACCAGATGAATAGTCCCCATGTTTAAGAGGGAAAGTACTTGTTTTTGAGCCTCTGCCCACTGATTTGGGGGCAGGTCTGGCCACCCGTTTGACGTTGGCAACGTGTGGAAATGAAATCTGTATCCCTGGGACACTATATTTAAAACACTAATCCTCGCACGTACGGCATGCACGGCCAACCAAACTGCAAAAAACACCAAGAGGCCAGCATAGGTAGATCCACAGTTTAATAAGAGGTAGAAAACAGGGACAATAAATGTCCACCTAAAATGAACATAACTCAAACTAGTTTCGGCTCACGCCTTCCTCAGTGAGTGCAAAAGTATACATTTTACCAGCAGTCAAAAAATCCTTTTATGTGGCTGATATCCAATAGGAATGCAGCCATCATGTATAAAACATGAATATTTAAATTACAAATAGACATGAAAAAGTAAGTAAACACTCAATGTATGACAAGTAAATGCATTCTGGCCATATGAGTGAATATATGTTTCTCTGTATAAATAGGTCTTCATATAGATATGTGAAGACTTCTAGATAGTAATTCAGAAATACAAAAAGTATAAAATACAGGATCACATCAGGAAATATATGTGCAATCTAAAAGACCATAATTTTACCAACTGTATTGGAACACATGGTATGTCTAGAAACAATGATTTTGTTTGTTAACAATCATAAATACTCATAATTAGTTATGCATGAATGTGGAAAAAAGGGAAAACCTTTGGTAAACAAATTGCAAACATGGTGTAAGTTGTTCATAAATGGTCGTTAAGACCTGGCGGAAGTAATGCACCAAGATGTGTTATCCAGTATTTTTCTTTGTGACTAAGTATACTTTGCCATCCTAATTGATTATGCCTATTTCCAGTGATTTTATCTATGACAGTAAACATGAATTTAGCAGTAGGGTGTTTGGTTGTATGTAGATATAGGGCATTAGACAATTTGTGATTGCGAATATCACTACGATGTTCACCTATCCTAATTCTCAAAGACCGTGAAGTTTTCCCCACATAAAATGAATTGCATTGACAAGTGGCCAGATATATGACCCAACTGGTGGAACAGTTTCCAAAAACTCTAATGTCATAAACTTTGCTAGTGTTGGAGCTGGTGAACTGTTTCAATTGATTAACCTGAGCACATGATGTGCAATGTCCACATGGAAATGTGCCCAGTAGTTCATCCCCTGTAATGGTGAGTTGTTTGTATTTTGCTCCACCACTTTCCCTTTGTTTGTAGTGGGAAAACAATGATCCTAATGTTTTACCTCTTCTAAATGAAAAGGGACATGTGTTATCCAAGATCCCCCGAAGATAGTCATTGGCTAATAGAATATTCCAGTTGTTGATCACTTGTCTAACAATTTGATGATTCTTCCCCAAGGTAGTAATGAATCTAATATTTTCACCTGTGGTATTTTTAGTCCGCTCCTTGTACTCTAACAATGTATGTCTATCTTGTTGGTCTGACCAAACCCTGGCGGATTCAATATCAGAAATAGAGTATCCTCTATCCAAAAATCTTGTTTTTAGATCAGCTTTTGCATGTTGGTAATCCACATCAGAGGAATTAACCCTACGTATTCTCAAATATTGAGATTTGGGAATATTGCGGATGGTGTGGCGTGGATGCATACTTGAGGCATGTAACAGGGAATTAAACTGAGGATATTTACGATGAATCTTAGTGTTAAGTGTATTATCCCTATTTCGATACACTGTAACATCTAAGAAATCAATTTGATCCCTGTGTGACGTGATAGAAAACTCTATCCCCCAAATATTATTGTTAAGATATTCAAGAAACTCCTGAAGATAGTTTACATCCGCCCGCCACACCATCCAGCAATCATCCAAATATCTCCGCCATATGTCCATTTCTACTAAGTATATATTATGCAAGGGGTTGTAAATAAGGCATTCTTCCAGGTAGGCCATGAAAAGATCTGCGTAAATTGGGGCAAAAGAAGCCCCCATAGCTGTGCCCTGTAGTTGCCAATAACAATCCCCTTGAAAGTAGAATACATTTTTGTTTAGGACATGTTCAGACATACAGATGAGCAGTGTGTTGAAACCTGGTGGATATAGTTCTGCTTTATTAAGCCAATGTTCTAAAGCTTGAAGCCCTGCCCAGTGTGGTATGCTGCTGTATAATGATTTAACGTCCAATGTACACATCAGCCATTCAGGCTCAAGCTGTGTGTCTTCAATGATCTTTAAAAATTGGGTGGTATCTTGGATTCTTGCCCTGACATGTGAAAGAAGAGGTTTGAGGTGTTGTGTTAAGAAGGCAGAAAGTGGTTCCATGAGTGAACCATGGCCAGAAACAATGGGCCTACCTGGGGGTTGTGTGATAGATTTATGTATCTTAGGAAGCAAGTATAAAATTTGTTTGGATGGATCTTTGACCTGTAGGTGTTGCAATGTTTTTTTGGTTATGATGCCTTCATCTACTGCCGCTAGTAGGAAACTGTCAATTTCCTGCTTGAATTTTAAGGTGGGGTCAGTACGCATATGCATGTAGCATTGGGGGTCCGACAACTGTCTAAGACCCTCCTGGACATAGTAGTCCATATTCAAAATAACCACTGCTCCCCCCTTGTCTGCTGAAAGGATTGCTATATTATGATTAGATCTTAATTCTGATAATGCCACCCTTTCTACTGAAGTAATGTTGTCCGAACCAATATGACTTTCAAAGAATGGAAAATGTAGATCTTTGAGAACAGCCTGTTGAAAGATGGCTACATTTTTATTCATGGGTGGCTGGAAAGTGGATTTGTGGAAAACAAAATCAGAAGATCTTTGAGTGGTGGAGCTATCCTGTTCTGCAAAAAATATCTTAAGATTAAGTCTGCGACAGTAATCAATGACATCTAATGAAATTTGATATTGATCAGAAAAAAAACTGGGAACAAAGTTCAATCCTTTATTCAATACTTGGTGTTGATCATCCGTAAGAACATAATCAGATAGATTCAGGACATTATCATATTGTGTATTTGTTATTTCAGTAAGGCTTGTATCAGTCCTGTCATGGATTCCGTACTTGTTTCTATGTGTGTGTTTCCTCCCCCCTCTGGATTGCCTACCATGCCAAAAGGGTGTTGAGTATTGGTTCTCTTTTTGAGGGGTGAATTGGTTGCTGTTCCTGCTTCACTGTCAGTATAAGAAGACTCCTCCCCTGAGGTGCTAGTGTGGAATTGGTCTTTATTTTTTAATATTGATCTGTGTCTTTTTCTGGTCCTGCCTCTACTTGTACCTGGGACATTGTCCTGAAATCTTACAGTTCTCTGTGTTTGAAATGGATGTCCTCTATCATAGTCCGTGACATCTCTATTGAATTTTTTGATTTTTCTTTCTTTAACAGTTTTGTCATATATAGTGAGTTCCTTGGACAACCTATCCAGGAATTCTTGATATAAAGTATTGGACTGATATTTTTTACATTCATTGCTCAAATCCTTGACTTCAGATAGACATTGATCTATGGTCCTTTCATAATAGGAAGCTAAAATCCTAACAAAAACCACTAAGTGCTTCATCCCATTCATCAGTAAGCCTCTGTTCAGATCTGCCTACTAGAGGGTGAAGTTTTATACGAAGGCCTCTGGGGGCTATCTTTTTATGAAGATAGGCTTTAAATAGCCGCAGGTGCCAAATATTTGCCCTTAGGCCTTTGAGTCCCTTTTCTAAATTACGAAAGGCCAGTTCGCAAGCGTCTGTAATATTTGAGCCCAATTGGCTTCGGTTGTTGCTTGGGACATTGTCCAGACCAAAAATGCCCAGATCCTCCCTATCAGCACACAACCCATCCAAAATTTTATCCAAGTCCATGTTGATGATATGGGGTGTTCAAGGAACTCACTGAGAATTGTACACAGATTGAAAATATAGGCAGGACCAGAAAAGGAGTATATGTCAATATATGAAAATCCAAAAAATACTCAATGGTTGAATATAATATAAATCCAGTACCACAATAGTCAAATACAAACAGGGGAAAAGATATGAAATGACGGTCTGGCAAACCTATTCAAAACTACACCAATATATGGAATATAAAAGTGTGAATCTCTTATATATCACATATAATGTAAATGGTGTAAGAAATGAGTGGACTATATATTGTCCTACCTAAATGTGTATTAATCTAGATTTGCAACAACCTGAAAGTTTGGTTTCAATATGAATATATAAATTTAGTACCAATGAACCCTAAATAGTGATATTAATGCACCAATTTAATTGGGAGCTTCTTGGAATCATAAACAACCCTATATACCTGTAATGGGACAATACATTTTATATGTCTCTCCTGACTTGTTGCTGGATCATTCTACCATATCTGGGGAATAACGAAAAGGTTAATGTGAATGATACAATAGTAATAAAACTTGCTGAGTGTAAATTACAATCTACACCACCTAACTACTCTGAAAAATGACCCTGATATAAACCTCTAGGTAACAATATTATATAAAGGGCAAAAATATACTTGTTCACTATCAGAAGGGGCCACAAACCATGTTTAAATTGACCTAAAAAAAAAAATATATATATATATATATATATATATATATGGCCCAATGAACAAATGAAGGGACAGATGAATATATTAAATATTTTCAAAAAAAAGGGGGTTCATGGTCATTAAATGATTTCCTAAGGATTAATATTACACCATAAATCTTATCATCCACAATATAAATATATACTAGGTGTATGTAAATCCCGACTAAATATAATGAGTGTTGTCCCGCATCTGTTTGTATAAATAGCAAACAGAAAGTTATAAAGTACGCTGTATATTGGTTAATTGAAAATATTATATCAAAACAATATATATCCTAACTGTAGTTGTTCCCTAATACAGCATCTGGAACATTACATTCAAAATATTTAGCTTTTAAACACAATAGTGTAAAAATGTGGTCCCTGAACATTGCCATGCACAACTGCATGTAAATCCTAAAGGAAAGTCATGCAATGCCCCAAATTAAATGTCAGAAATTTGTGAAATAATCACAAATTGTGGCAAAAATCCCAACAAACAGGGTTAAATGACTTCTAAAATTGAGAAAAAGAAGTACTATAGCTGTCGTTATCTTCAGAATGAACAAATAACAACAGATACCATACAGAATTCGTTATATAGCACTAAAAAATCTGAAAAAAATGTTGATAGTCCTAAATGGACCCTTGAACTTATACAAGGTAATCTTTATACACAATACTCATGCTCCCCACGTTGTTGAAACAAAATCTGAAAGCACGTTTCAAAACTGCATAACCATCCACATTACCCAAAGTCAAAACAGTGTGTTTAATCAGACCACAAGTCCCGTTCAGAATGCCATTGGTAAAGCAAAAAAGTTTGAAGAGGTTGTGGATAGTCCCGGTAATGTGCTCGCAAATATACACAAAATTGTCTATGCGATACGATATGATCCACTCATGGACTGCCAAGAGATATGTAAAACGAATATTGTAGCCCTCATTATAAGGTAAATGGCAGAAAAACACGCTGGTGCTGCCACGTTATCAAAACCAAGTCCCGAAACAGATTTTCAACTCGCGTAACCATCCACATTGCCCCAAATCAAATGCGTTTAACAAAACACATAAACCCCAGGTGAAAAAAGATGGTATTCCAGGCTTGTAGAATATATGAATTGAATTCAAAAAAACAGTACCTGTGTAAAGTTCAATCCAAAACCAATTCTAAACATAGGCCAAGAATGTATCAAAGCATTGAGACGTTAAAAAATTGTGCCAAAAGTTTGTAGAATCCAGTCTATTGAGCTTAAGGCAAGGGAAAAAATCCAACGAAGTGTAAAGTCCGTATTATTAATCCAAAACTGACGCTGGTAAAAAGCCAACACGCTACCTCAAGGAAGGAGTCCTCTCCTACCAACAGTGAATCAAGACGCCAACAGCGAAGTGGGAAGTACACCGTAAAACACTAATCCTCGCACGTACGGCATGCACGGCCAACCAAACTGCAAAAAACACCAAGAGGCCAGCATAGGTAGATCCACGGTTTAATAAGAGGTAGAAAATAGGGACAATAAATGTCCACCTAAATGAACATAACTCAAACTAGTTTCGGCTCACGCCTTCCTCAGTGAGTGCAAAAGTATACATTTTACCAGCAGTCAAAAAATCCTTTTATGTGGCTGATATCCAATAGGAATGCAGCCATCATGTATAAAACATGAATATTTAAATTACAAATAGACATGAAAAAGTAAGTAAACACTCAATGTATGACAAGTAAATGCATTCTGGCCATATGAGTGAATATATGTTTCTCTGTATAAATAGGTCTTCATATAGATATGTGAAGACTTCTAGATAGTAATTCAGAAATACAAAAAGTATAAAATACAGGATCACATCAGGAAATATATGTGCAATCTAAAAGACCATAATTTTACCAACTGTATTGGAACACATGGTATGTCTGGAAACAATGATTTTGTTTGTTAACAATCATAAATACTCATAATTAGTTATGCATGAATGTGGAAAAAAGGGAAAACCTTTGGTAAACAAATTGCAAACATGGTGTAAGTTGTTCATAAATGGTCGTTAAGACCTGGCGGAAATAATGCACCAAGATGTGTTATCCAGTGGATCATATCGTATCGCATAGACAATTTTGTGTATATTTGCGAGCACATTACCGGGACTATCCACAACCTCTTCAAACTTTTTTGCTTTACCAATGGCATTCTGAACGGGACTTGTGGTCTGATTAAACACACTGTTTTGACTTTGGGTAATGTGGATGGTTATGCAGTTTTGAAACGTGCTTTCAGATTTTGTTTCAACAACGTGGGAAGCATGAGTATTGTGTATAAAGATTACCTTGTATAAGTTCAAGGGTCCATTTAGGACTATCAACATTTTTTTCAGATTTTTTAGTGCTATATAACGAATTCTGTATGGTATCTGTTGTTATTTGTTCATTCTGAAGATAACAACAGCTATAGTACTTCTTTTTCTCAATTTTAGAAGTCATTTAACCCTGTTTGTTGGGATTTTTGCCACAATTTGTGATTATTTCACAAATTTCTGACATTTAATTTGGGGCATTGCATGACTTTCCTTTAGGATTTACATGCAGTTGTGCATGGCAATGTTCAGGGACCACATTTTTACACTATTGTGTTTAAAAGCTAAATATTTTGAATGTAATGTTCCAGATGCTGTATTAGGGAACAACTACAGTTAGGATATATATTGTTTTGATATAATATTTTCAATTAACCAATATACAGCGCACTTTATAACTTTCTGTTTGTTATTTATACAAACAGATGCGGGACAACACTCATTATATTTAGTCGGGATTTACATACACCTAGTATATATTTATATTGTGGATGATAAGATTTATGGTGTAATATTAATCCTTAGGAAATCATTCAATGACCATGAACCCCCTTTTTTTTGAAAATATTTAATATATTCATCTGTCCCTTCATTTGTTCATTGGGCCATATATATATATTTTTTTTTTGAGGTCAATTTAAACATGGTTTGTGGCCCCTTCTAATAGTGAACAAGTATATTTTTGCCCTTTATATAATATTGTTACCTAGAGGTTTATATCAGGGTCATTTTTCAGAGTAGTTAGGTGGTGTAGATTGTAATTTACACTCAGCAAGTTTTATTACTATTGTATCATTCACAGTAACCTTTTGGTTATTCCCCAGATATGGTAGAATGATCCAGCAACAAGTCAGGAGACATATATAAAATGTATTGTCCCATTACAGGTATATAGGGTTGTTTATGATTCCAAGAAGCTCCCAATTGAATTGGTGCATTAATATCACTATTTAGGGTTCATTGGTACTAAATTTGTATATTCATATTGAAACCAAACTTTCAGGTTGTTGCAAATCTAGATTAATACACATTTAGGTAGGACAATATATAGTCCACTCATTTCTTACACCATTTACATTATATGTGATATATAAGAGATTCACACTTTTATATTCCATATATTGGTGTAGTTTTGAATAGGTTTGCCAGACCGTCATTTCATATCTTTTCCCCTGTTTGTATTTGACTATTGTGGTACTGGATTTATATTATATTCAACCATTGAGTATTTTTTGGATTTTCATATATTGACATATACTCCTTTTCTGGTCCTGCCTATATTTTCAATCTGTGTACAATTCTCAGTGAGTTCCTTGAACACCCCATATCATCAACATGGACTTGGATAAAATTTTGGATGGGTTGTGTGCTGATAGGGAGGATCTGGGCATTTTTGGTCTGGACAATGTCCCAAGCAACAACCGAAGCCAATTGGGCTCAAATATTACAGATGCTTGCGAACTGGCCTTTCGTAATTTAGAAAAGGGACTCAAAGGCCTAAGGGCAAATATTTGGCACCTGCGGCTATTTAAAGCCTATCTTCATAAAAAGATAGCCCCCAGAGGCCTTCGTATAAAACTTCACCCTCTAGTAGGCAGATCTGAACAGAGGCTTATTGATGAATGGGATGAAGCACTTAGAGATGGTTCCATGGTTTTTGTTAGGATTTTAGCTTCCTATTATGAAAGGACCATAGATCAATGTCTATCTGAAGTCAAGGATTTGAGCAATGAATGTAAAAAATATCAGTCCAATACTTTATATCAGGAATTCCTGGATAGGTTGTCCAAGGAACTCACTATATATGACAAAACTGTTAAAGAAAGAAAAATCAAAAAATTCAATAGAGATGTCACGGACTATGATAGAGGACATCCATTTCAAGCACAGAGAACTGTAAGATTTCAGGACAATGTCCCAGGTACAAGTAGAGGCAGGACCAGAAAAAGACACAGATCAATATTAAAAAATAAAGACCAATTCCACACTAGCACCTCAGGGAGGAGTCTTCTTATACTGACAGTGAAGCAGGAACAGCAACCAATTCACCCCTCAAAAGAGAACCAATACTCAACACCCTTTTGGCATGGTAGGCAATCCAGAGGGGGGAGGAAACACACACATAGAAACAAGTACGGAATCCATGACAGGACTGATACAAGCCTTACTGAAATAACAAATACACAATATGATAATGTCCTGAATCTATCCGATTATGTTCTTACGGATGATCAACACCAAGTATTGAATAAAGGATTGAACTTTGTTCCCAGTTTTTTTTCTGATCAATATCAAATTTCATTAGATGTCATTGATTACTGTCGCAGACTTAATCTTAAGATATTTTTTGCAGAACAGGCTAGCTCCACCACTCAAAGATCTTCTGATTTTGTTTTCCACAAATCCACTTTCCAGCCACCCATGAATAAAAATGTAGCCATCTTTCAACAGGCTGTTCTCAAAGATCTACATTTTCCATTCTTTGAAAGTCATATTGGTTCGGACAACATTACTTCAGTAGAAAGGGTGGCATTATCAGAATTAAGATCTAATCATAATATAGCAATCCTTTCAGCAGACAAGGGGGGAGCAGTGGTTATTTTGAATATGGACTACTATGTCCAGGAGGGTCTTAGACAGTTGTCGGACCCCCAATGCTACATGCATATGCGTACAGACCCCACCTTAAAATTCAAGCAGGAAATTGACAGTTTCCTACTAGCGGCAGTAGATGAAGGCATCATAACCAAAAAAACATTGCAACACCTACAGGTCAAAGATCCATCCAAACAAATTTTATACTTGCTTCCTAAGATACATAAATCTATCACACAACCCCCAGGTAGGCCCATTGTTTCTGGCCATGGTTCACTCACGGAACCACTTTCTGCCTTCTTAACACAACAACTCAAACCTCTTCTTTCACATGTCAGGGCAAGAATCCAAGATACCACCCAATTTTTAAAGATCATTGAAGACACACAGCTTGAGCCTGAATGGCTGATGTGTACATTGGACGTTAAATCATTATACACCAGCATACCACACTGGGCAGGGCTTCAAGCTTTAGAACATTGGCTTAATAAAGCAGAACTATATCCACCAGGTTTCAACACACTGCTCATCTGTATGTCTGAACATGTCCTAAACAAAAATGTATTCTACTTTCAAGGGGATTGTTATTGGCAACTACAGGGCACAGCCATGGGGGCTTCTTTTGCCCCAATTTACGCAGATCTTTTCATGGCCTACCTGGAAGAATGCCTTATTTACAACCCCTTGCATAATATATACTTAGTAGAAATTGACATATGGCGGAGATATTTGGATGATTGCTGGATGGTGTGGCGGGCGGATGTAAACTATCTTCAGGAGTTTCTTGAATATCTTAACAATAATATTTGGGGGATAGAGTTTTCTATCACGTCACGCAGGGATCAAATTGATTTCTTAGATGTTACAGTGTATCGAAATAGGGATAATACACTTAACACTAAGATTCATCGTAAATATCCTCAGTTTAATTCCCTGTTACATGCCTCAAGTATGCATCCACGCCACACCATCCGCAATATTCCCAAATCTCAATATTTGAGAATACGTAGGGTTAATTCCTCTGATGTGGATTACCAACATGCAAAAGCTGATCTAAAAACAAGATTTTTGGATAGAGGATACTCTATTTTTGATATTGAATCCGCCAGGGTTTGGTCAGACCAACAAGATAGACATACATTGTTAGAGTACAAGGAGCGGACTAAAAATACCACAGGTGAAAATATTAGATTCATTACTACCTTGGGGAAGAATCATCAAATTGTTAGACAAGTGATCAACAACAACTGGAATATTCTATTAGCCAATGACTATCTTCGGGGGATCTTGGATAACACATGTCCCTTTTCATTTAGAAGAGGTAAAACATTAGGATCATTGTTTTCCCACTACAAACAAAGGGAAAGTGGTGGAGCAAAATACAAACAACTCACCATTACAGGGGATGAACTACTGGGCACATTTCCATGTGGACATTGCACATCATGTGCTCAGGTTAATCAATTGAAACAGTTCACCAGCTCCAACACTAGCAAAGTTTATGACATTAGAGTTTTTGGAAACTGTTCCACCAGTTGGGTCATATATCTGGCCACTTGTCAATGCAATTCATTTTATGTGGGGAAAACTTCACGGTCTTTGAGAATTAGGATAGGTGAACATCGTAGTGATATTCGCAATCACAAATTGTCTAATGCCCTATATCTACATACAACCAAACACCCTACTGCTAAATTCATGTTTACTGTCATAGATAAAATCACTGGAAATAGGCATAATCAATTAGGATGGCAAAGTATACTTAGTCACAAAGAAAAATACTGGATAACACATCTTGGTGCATTATTTCCACCAGGTCTTAACGACCATTTATGAACAACTTACACCATGTTTGCAATTTGTTTACCAAAGGTTTTCCCTTTTTTCCACATTCATGCATAACTAATTATGAGTATTTATGATTGTTAACAAACAAAATCATTGTTTCTAGACATACCATGTGTTCCAATACAGTTGGTAAAATTATGGTCTTTTAGATTGCACATATATTTCCTGATGTGATCCTGTATTTTATACTTTTTGTATTTCTGAATTACTACCTAGAAGTCTTCACATATCTATATGAAGACCTATTTATACAGAGAAACATATATTCACTCATATGGCCAGAATGCATTTACTTGTCATACATTGAGTGTTTACTTACTTTTTCATGTCTATTTGTAATTTAAATATTCATGTTTTATACATGATGGCTGCATTCCTATTGGATATCAGCCACATAAAAGGATTTTTTGACTGCTGGTAAAATGTATACTTTTGCACTCACTGAGGAAGGCGTGAGCCGAAACTAGTTTGAGTTATGTTCATTTAGGTGGACATTTATTGTCCCTGTTTTCTACCTCTTATTAAACCATGGATCTACCTATGCTGGCCTCTTGGTGTTTTTTACACTATATTTAAAACCCATTTGTCCTGGGTTATGAGTTCCCAGTTTTTTGCATGAAGAGCAATCATTCCCCCCAAAGGGGCGGCTAGAAGGTAAGTGTCTGGTAATTTTAAAGGAAAGTCATTGAGACTGTTTACCATAGGGGGGAGTCTTGTTATTTCCAGATTTGGAAGTGGAGGCCCCCCATTGCTTACTTCTGAGAGTCCCCTGGGACTGAAAACTGGTGCTTTTGGTGTGTGTCTGGGTTTGACTTGAGGGGATCTGGAAGGAGCTGGAAAGGACCAAGTCTTAGTAGGCCAATGCCTACTAAATCCTGGAGGTTGCACTTGTAAGAAATCTTTTATAGTTTGCACAGATTTAGCTTTATCTTCCATCTTTTTTTAGAACTTCTTCAGCCTTATTGCCAAACAGGCGGTCCTGATTTAAAGGAGCATCCATCAATTTCGCTTTAACATGATCAGGCAGAGATTGCTCCTTAAGGCAAGCATGCCTTCTAAGCACAGACCCAGTAACAGCAGCCCTGCAAGAGGCCTCTAAAGAATCAAAACCACATTGCAAAGTATGTTTTTCAACATGTTCAGCAGAATGCAATAAATCCTGTAAATCTTTATTTTCCACACAGTCAGAAATCAACATTATTTTCTGTTTAAGCAGTCCAATAATATGCTGTTGATATTTTAACATATGGAATTGGCAGTTTAAAGCCCTGATTGCCAAGGTTGCAGACGTATAAACCTTTTTACCCCATCTATCCAGCGCCCTGGAGTCTCAAAGGGGTAGGATTTTTAGCAGTACAAGCCTTAATGCCCTTGGGCCCCTGAGAAATGGTTTCTGGATCTGCAACAGGATTTTTGAAAAGGAACTTGTGGGACTCAGGAACCCTGTAGTATCTGTCAGGTTTACTAGGAGCAGGAGGCAAGGAATCAGGGGCCATACTGGATTCCGAAAACACATCATCAACAATGTCTAGCACAGGAGGTATAGCCAAAGGCCTATGCTGAGGTAGAAAAAGGAAATCCCTAAGCCTCTTTTCTGAATCAGAAAATTCCTGACTTTCCCAGTGGAAATGCTCCCTTAAGGTATGTAAAGTTTCCCCAAAAGTAAAATCTTCGGGGGGGGGGGGGGCAGAGGGAATGGAATCCTTTGCATCAGAATCCTCATAAGTAGGTATGGATAGTCATGATCAGAAGATTCATAGTCAAGCTCAGCCCTAGGCCTCTTAGTAGCAGGGGGGGGGGGGTGTTGACTACCCCTGATTAGAGTAATTAGATCTTCAGCCATTTTGATCATTTGTTTTTTAGGCATAGGGGCCTGAACATGTGGCCTGGGCATTGGTTTTTTTAGACATAGATTGAGATTTAGGCCTTAGTATTGAAGGTGGAGTCGGTTTAATACGCAAGTCTGTAGGCCTGAATACACCCTCAGAAGCCGGTGCCTGCACAGCGGCTCTGGACCCATCCAAGGTAGAGACATCCACGGGTTCCATATGTGAAGCATCTCGCGGCATACCGGACTCCGAATGGGTCTCAGTAGAGGCCTGCGAGTCAGAAGTAGCGGGTATCAGGGGCTGCGAAAGTGCCTCACTGAGTACCGGCGAATTGGCAATTGGCTTAGGAGAAGTGTCGTCTGCATTTTTGGACCTCGACGGCCTGTCTCTGTCTTTATCTTTGCATTTTTTCGGAATCCCGGTAGTCGGATGGCTAATCAACGTAATTTCTGGATAATTAAACCGAAAGCCAAAATATTTAGAGGCAAAAATGTACCGACGACGGATAGTGCGCTGATTAAATAAAGCACAAAACCGACAGCAAGATACGTCGTGGTCAGGGCCCAGGCAAGGAATACAGTACAAATGAAAATCTTTATGAGGTATTTGCTTTCCACAAGTAATGCAATTATTAACTTTTACTGACATCGGTAAGGAGCAAGAAAAAGTTTCCCCAACGGGGTACTTAGCTTTAAGTGGAAGACTTCGGTTCTGAAACTCGAAAATGAAAATTTCAGGAGTTGGCCTGCTTCGGGCACCGCACAATAAGAAAGACTGATGTAATGGCGTTGGCTGCATGTTTTATACCCCTGATGACCTGACGTCATGGAAGAAGGGACAGCAACCGAAGCAAGACTTTGTTAATCAGGCCGACTACGGGGAACCTGCCAGCAGATTACCCAAATGTAATGACTGCAACAGTAAAACACGAAGAATATCAGAATTGTCAGAGGAATAGGACCGTGTCATCAGCATAAAGGAGAGGAAGATCTCTTGACTCCTGTTTCCTTAAGTATTCCATGAATTCCATCTGACCATGCTGCAATGTTTGATTTTATACTAGTGGTGACCTCTTTTATTATTTCTTCTGTAACTAATTGGCACTCAAAGTCAGAAATATTCATCTGTTGACAAAGTGAATAAACTTCAGCTTCCCTGTAATTACCAAATACCTCTGAAAAACTAGCTGCTCCCTCAGATTTTTCAGTAATTTGTTTGCTTTTTATGACAAGTTGGTAAGAAATTACAGTTGGGTAAAATCTTACCATAATAGTACATGTCCTTCTCTTCATTGTTGCGACTGCGGTGGTGGTGCTGTGGTAGCGTTGTCGACTCACAGTAAGACGCTGTCTGGTTCGATTCTCAGCTAGAGCATCTTCTGCGTGGAGACATGCGTGAATGGGCGTACCTTCGTTGAAGGCTGTGGGTCAGAGCTGGCAACTCGGTACGTAAAAATCAACTGCCAATCATTAGCGGACAGGAGTTCCACTGTGGCGACCCCTAACCGGGAAAAGCCGAAAGACACAACTTCTCTTCATTGTTGCGGTATTCTTTACTAATTTGATTCCCTGCCAAGGGTAGCCCAATGGCCAGCCAGTATACCAAAGACTTAGGTTTTCAAGGATATCATATGTCACACGTATGCTCCCCGCTCACGGCGTAGGGCATAAAGATAACGTACAAACATACCTACCTCAGAACTGAAAAGCCCCAGGAGGAACAACAGTCCAAGGAGAAGAGGAGGAACATAGGTTCATAGGTAAGTACTAGGCTATCTGCCCAAGGGCATTTATAAGCCTAGCCAGAATGTGTTGGCTTTCGCCATCCCCTTAGATTAGTTCCCTGTGCCTCTGTCCAGCAGAGCCATCAGTTCCCTGCGCCACTGTCCAGCAGAGCCATTAGTTCCCTACGCCACTGTCCAGTAGAGCCAGTGCAGTGATCCCCGGGCTAAATTTTCTGTTTCCCATCCACCCATCAAGGTTTCCCTTAAAGAGTGTTAGTGAGGGGCTCTGCCTGATGCATATTGGAATCCTGTTCTAAAGCATGGGGAGTCTCTGGGATAGGAATCTATGCCTCCAGCATGTCCTATTTATCGTTGTGGTGAGGTTTATATCTCTAGAGCGTGTGGCTCTCTGTAATTTGTTTTTTTTTAGGTGGAGCATGTCCATCAATTCTGGGATGGACATGGCCTTGTATGTCAGGCAGAGATCACCTCTGAGTAAGCGGTATGCAACTGAGTACAGCTGGAGTTTCTTGAGTCGGGCTGCATAGGGCATCTGTTTGAAGCCAGTAATCCTCTTGGTGAGGTACTTTTGTAGCCTTTCCAGCTGTTGCATGTGTCTTGTAAGGTACATCCCAAATGGGGAGTTGTATTCTATGATGGGTCTAATGAGTGATGAGTAGGGAGGCACAATAACCTCTTTTGTTCTAGATGCGAACCCTTTTGTGATTAGGTGGGCCACATAGAAGGATTTTCTAACCACCTTGGCAATATGATTATCAAAGGAGAGATTACGATCTACTTGGGTCCCCAGATCCCTTATTACATTTTCTGTATTTAGGGGACTACCACCTATGTGGTAGTTCGCGGGTATTTTGTTTTTTCCAAAGGGGATGACTATGTACTTTTTGGCATTTAGCTTGAGGCCATGATTTTGAAAAGTACAGTTTTGTACCTACCATAAATGTAGATGTTCGAGGATCCACATTGCTGCAGTCCTAACTATTGGGGTAGTCCGCTGTCCAGTCGGCCCGAATACCAGAGTATATGGCTGACGTCGGTCAGGGCGCATTAGACTGACGTCAGTACGTCAGGGTACTAATGCGCATGACCGACGTCATATCCTCAGTCTTTTCTTGCCCCAGATGTCAGAAGACCCTAAAAAGACAAGGCCCAAAATACCTGCACCAAAAATATGTACAATATATACAAAAATATATACAAAAATATCAGCATATAACCTCACCTACACAACCACCCCTAAACACAGAGGGGAAGGAGGGAGGGTAAATTGGACTGCAGCAATGTGGATCCTCGAACATCTACATTTATGGTAGGTACAAAACTGTACTATGTTCTTCATTCCACATTGCTGCAGTCCTAACTATTGGGTAGAATCCCAAAGCAGAGGTAAGGGAGGCTGGCAAATCATAAAGAAGCAGGAGCTGACAACATGCCTTGCAAAATAGCTGTGGCAAAACCAGCCCTAGACTTGGAGTAGAGAGGAAGGTGATAATGCTTAGAGAAAGTATGTACTGAACTCCAAGTAGCTGCCTCCAAAATATCCTTAGTTGCAACTTACCTTAGAAATGCTGTTGAAGTGGCAGTAGCCCTAGTGGAATGAGGCCTAATCCCAGCTGGAATCTCCTTGCCATGATGGGAATAACAAAATGCAATGCAAAACCCAATCCACCTAGAAATAGTTTGTTTTGACACAGGCTTGCCCTGCGAACTCAAAGCAAAAGAAACAAACAGCTGCTGAGACTGCCTAAAATCCTTAGTCCTGCTTAAATAATAACGCAATTGCCTGTGTACATCTAAAGTGTGCAAAATCTTTTCCCATTATTTTGGGGGTCTGCATAAAAAGTAGGCAAATGAATAGTTTGGTTTAAAGCCACACTAGAAACCACCTTAGGCATAAAGGAAGGATTAGTGCGTAATGATACCCTATCCTTATGGAAAATCAAAAGGGCTCTACTGCCATAAGGGCCTGCAACTCAGACACCCTTCTTGCAGAAGTAATAGCCAACAGAAAAGCAGTCTTCCATGACAAGTATTTCAATTCAGCAGTAGCCGCAGGCTCAAAAGGTTGTAGAGTAAGTTTTTCCAACACAAAATTGAGATCCCAAGCAGGAGTAGGAGCTCTCGTGGGGTCTTATATTCTTTGCCCCTCTAAGAAACTGCTTGAACAAAGGATGCGAAAACAATGGTGGGTCACAATCATAGTGAGCTGAAATTGCTGCAGCATGAATCTTAATGGAAGAGAAGGACAAACCTTTGTCCAATAACTCAGTAAGATATTGAAGAGCCACACTCAAATTAGGCTCAGAAATCTCCAAATTCTTTGCTGTACTCCAAAATAAAACCTCTTCCATTTTTCTGCGTACACTTTCCTTGTACTAGGTCTTCTAGCTTCCATAATCACATTTAAAACTTGTTGAGGAAGTTGAGACCTGCTGTGTTTCAACACAGAATATGTCAGGCTGTTAGATGAAGAGAGTGAAGCTTGACATTGAGCAGATGACCGTCCTTCTGAGATAACAGGTGTGGAATCAAAGGTAAAGGCCATGGAGGCTTCCTTACCAGACTCCTTAGTAGTGGGTACCAGTGTTGCCGAGGCCAATCTGGAGCTATTAAAATCATCCTTGGCTTGTCTTGTCTGACCTTTAAGAGCACCTTTGGAAGAAGAGGCAGAGGTGGAAAGGCATACACATGAAGATTTTTCCAACTGAAAGAAAGAGCATCCACTTTCCAAGCTGTGTGATGAAACCCCTTTGTGCAAAACTTTGGCAGCTGGTGGTTTAGTGGAGAAGCGAACAGATCTATGTCTGGAGTCCCGCATGACACTGTCAATTTCTGAAATACATGAAGATCCAGTTTCCACTCGTGGGGATCCATGATTTGTCTGCTTAACACATCTGCTAAGGAGTTCTGTGCTCGGCAGAAACCTTGCCTGAAGAGTTAGTTGCAAGCTGAGCGCAGTCTCCCATAAAATCATTGCTTGCTTGCATAGAGGATAAGAATGTGTTCCCCCTTGTTTGTTGATGTACCACATGACAGTTGTGTTGTCTGTTAGAATCAACACCTGCCCTGGAAGAAGTAACTCCTTGAAAGCCATTAATGCAAACTGGACTGCTAACATCTCCTTCATGTTGATATGTAGATGCTGTAGTCTGGCAGGCCACTTGTCTTGTATCCACTTTCCATTTAGATGAGCTCCCCAAGCAATGTCCGAGGCATCTGTCGTTAAAATCTGACTCGCCTCTGGCCGGGTCACAGAGAGTCCCTTGTTTAGGTGACATTCCTGAGCCCACCACAAAAATTCTTTTTGAAGGCAAGGTATTATTTGAATGACAGTGTCCAAATCCTGGCAGTGCTGTGTCCATACATTTTGAGATACCATTGCAGCTTCCTCATATGCAGTTTGGCATTGGGAAGCACCAGAATACAAGATGCCATGAACCCTAATGCTTGAAGGACTGTCCTTGCAGTCAGCACGGACTGATGAGATAGTTGATGGAAGTAAAGGGATAGACTCTTTTGTTTGTCCGGGGTTAAAAAGGCCATCTGGGCTGCTGTATTCAGTCTCACACCCAGAAAGCACATGTCTTGAGAGGGTACTAGACTGGACTTTATTTCGTTCACAGAATACCCTAGGCATCTTAGCACTGCTATAACATATTCCAGATGCTGTAGAAGGTCTTCCTTTTCTTGAGCCAGAATCAGGCAGTCGTCCAAGTAAGGATAGATTTGAATTCCTTTTAGCCTGAAGTAAGCTATCACTGGAGCCAGAACCTTTGTGAATACTCTGGGCAGTAGATAAGCCAAAGGGCAATGCAGAGAACTGATAATGAGAATTTCCAGCTCGAAAACGCAGATACTTCCTGCAACTTAGTCTTATAGGCACATGAAGGTAAGCTTCCTTGAGATCTAAAGTTACCATCCAGTGATCTTTGCCCAGCAGAGGTAAAAGCTGTTGTAACGTCAACATCTTGAACTTGGGAATGTCCAGATAAGTGTTGAGGATAGATAAATCCAAAATTGGTCTCCACGTGTTCCCCTTCTTTGGTACTAGGAACAGGCGAGAATAAAATCCTAGGCCCCTTTCTGATACAGGGACTGGCTGAATGGCCCCTATTTGGAGTAACAGAGAAATTTGCTTGTGAGCCTCTTTCCTTTGTGGAGGAGGAACGTCTGGCATGCCTTTGAAAGGGGCAATGTATGGAAATAAAACCTGTAACCGTGGTGAATGATATCCAACACCCATCTGTCTTGAGTAATTAAATCCCAATTTTCTTTGAAAAGAGACAGTCTTCCTCCCAAAGGAGCTGCCAGACGAGAATCTACTGGCAGCTGAAAAGGCAGGTCATTGGGTCTGTTTACGAAAGGACTGACCCCTGCCCTCACCAGAAGTCTGAGCAGGTGAACTCCTGTTCTAGGCCTAAAAGAACCTTGAGCTCTGCCCCTACCACGTCTAGACCTACCCCTAGACTGGGAATCATAAGCAGGATATGTCCATCCCTTAGTAGGCCAATTTCTACTAAACTTGGTGGCTGCACCTGCAAAAATCTTTAACAGTTTGCATAGACTTAGCTTTGTCCTCCATTTTCTTTAAAACTGCTTCCACAGGCGAACCAAACAACACATCAGACTGTAAAGGAGCATCCAAAATCCTTGTCTTAACATGCTCAGCTAAATTCTGATCCCTCAACCAGGCATGCCTGCGAAGAACAGAACTAGTGGCAGCCACCCTCGAGGAGGCCTGTACAGCATCAAAACCACATTGCAAAGAATGCTTACCCACTTGTTCAGACACATGAACTAAATCCAGCAACTCTTTACACTCAATACCTTCCGCCAAAGCATCCACCTTAGATTTCAGTTGTGAAAGGAGATAATTTTGATATTTTAGCATGTGAAACTGACAATTCAACGCCCTCATGGCTAAAGTGGAAGAAGTATACACTTTCTTTCCCCATCTATCCAAAGCCCTTGCCTCTTTATCAGTGGGAACAGGGTTTTTAACCACAGAGGCCTTAACACCTTTAGGTCCCTGAGAAACAGTTTCCGGGTCTGCCCTAGGACTCTTAAAAAGATACTTATGAGCTTCAGGCACCCTATAGTACCTATCAGGTTTAACAGGAGCAGGAGGCAAAGAATCAGGGTTCAGGGAAGCCTCTGCAAAAACATCTTCCACCACATTCAACACAGGAGGTATAGCTAAGGGCCTATGCTGGGGTAAAAACAAGAATTCCCTAAGCCTTTTCCTAGAATCAGAGTAATCTTGGCCTTCCCATTTAAAGTGCTCCCTCATGGAATGCAGAGTCTCTGAAAATGAGAAATCCTCAGGAGGAGAAGCTGTAGGAGTGGAATCATCCACATCAGAATCAGAATAAGGAGGATACTCCTGCAAGTCTTCCGCAGAAGACTCAGAAGCCTCTGAACACTGTTCAAAACTCTCAAACTCAGGTTCCACCCTAGGCCTCTTATCAGGAGGGGGCATAGAACCTCTAATCAGAGTAATCAAATCTTCTGCCATTTTAAGCATATGTTTCTTAGGCACAGAACCTGAAATGCTAGGAGAAGCCCCCACTGAAGCTAAACTTGGCCTACCTCTCAAGGAAGTTTTGGAAACAGAAGGAGAGGCTCTAACTACCTTGGGAAGAGAGGGAAGAACAGTTACCTGAGAAGCCCCCTCAGCCTGGCCTACCTCCTGAGAGGGCACATCCTGCAACAGTAAAGTCTCTGCCTGAGACTCCAAAGAAACTCCTGGCAAAACCTCTGGCTCCACTGAGCCTTCTAAAGAACCGACGTCTGGGAGTGCGGTTCATCAACCCTAGGCTTCACTGTTTTGTCCTTGCGCTTCTTGGGCGAAGCGGGCGTCGGAGCATCCGACGGCATTTTATAATTGCAACGCTTCCCAAACACTAACCTGGCACAGTCTAACCGTCTCTTAATAGTGCGTTTGTTAAACCTAGCACAAGAGCGGCATCCAACAACGTCGTGCTCAGGCCCTAAACAAGGTATACACAAGGTATGGTAATCCCTATGAGGTATCTGTTTCCCACAAGAAATACAGTTATTCACTTTTTCTGACATCCGGTTAAATACTGAGGCAAGAAAAAAACAAAATGTTCCCCAACGGGGTACTTAGCCAACTCCGATTCGGTCTGAAACTCCGACTTCGGAAATATTTCAGAACGCCAACCTGCACTCGCAAAACTGCTTCTGCATCGGACCATGCGGCAAAAAAGACTGGGGATATGACGTCGGTCATGCGCATTAGTACCCTGACGTACTGACGTCAGTCTAATGCGCCCTGACCGACGTCAGCCATATACTCTGGTATTCGGGCCGACTGGACAGCGGACTACCCCAATAGTTAGGACTGCAGCAATGTGGAATGAAGAACATCCAGGTATTCGTCTCAGTGAGACCCATCTGAAGGGTGTCTGTATCAGCCGGAGAATCAATTATGGCCCCTAGTTTGCAGTCGTCTGCGAACTTGGTCAGCCATAGTCCTCCTATGCTTGCCTGTACCTCTGAGAAGTATATACCAAACAGGAGGGGTCCTAGGACTGAGCCCTGGGGGACGCTACTTGTAACCGGTTTAGAGTCGGACGTAGAGCCTGCAACTCTCACCATGTGGGTTCTATCCATGAGCCAGTTGGCAACCCATCTCGTGACGTAGGGGTTTATGTTCAAGCTAGTGAGCTTGTCTATAATACTAGAATGGGGAATGGTGTTGAAAGCCTTTGCAAAGTCTAGGTAGGCTGTGTGGACCTCCTTTCCCCTTGTCTAATGACTTGGTAACCGTCTCAAAGAAGTCCACCAGGTTTAGGAGGCATGATCTGTCCTTAACAAAACCAAACTGGATAGGGTCCAAGGTTTGGAGGTTCCCAATGTCACTGTTAATAAGTTCCATGATGAAGCGTTCCATAGCCTTGCAGACCAGGCTAGTCAGGCTTACAGGGCGATAGTTCCCAGGGTCCGTTGTGGCTCCACCTTTGTGGAGCGGGATAACTGTTGCTGTGCACCACTCTATAGGTACGTAGCCTGTAGAGAGGCTGAGTGTGAACAGTGTGTTTAGGTGAGGGGTTAGTTCATTTTGGAGCTCTTGTGCGACACAGCCTGGGACCCTGTCTGGTCCCATTGAAGCTGTGTTTTTGGCTTTGGATAGGGTTGTTTTAACCTGTGCATCGTTGATTGATGAGGCCCTACATTCTTCTGGTATGCTTATGGGCCCTTTAGGGGGTGAGGGGGGGGTGAAGTCTGCACTAAACCTGTCTGCCAGAATGTTTGCAATGTCAGTCGGTTCAGTGTATTTTGTGCCATTCTGCACTAACTCATAGCAGATCTGAGAGTTTCCACTTAGATTCTTGACATAGCTAAAGAACGCTTTGTGGTTATCTTTGGAGTCATTGGCAATTTTTCTTTCGAAAATAGCCTTGGATGATTTAATGAGGGATCGTAGTTTCTTGCTGATACTGATCAGGGATGTCTTTCCTTCTTGGGAATTTACTCTTTTCTGTACTAGTTTCCTCCTTCTGTTGTATAGCTTGTTTATGGCAGGGGTCCACCAGACTACTTTCCTTTTCTTGGAGGAGTGAGTCTTAGTTTTACTAGGGATAGCATAATCCATGCATTCCTGCAGATGCTCATAGAGTGCCTTTGTAAAGATTTCAGCAGCATGGACAGCACTGTCCTTTAGCATGGGGGCTGTGAACCTTTCCACCTCTGTCTTAAGTAACGTGAAGTTTGCTTTTGAAAAGTTTTTCATGGTGGTTTCCTTGACTGGGGATGGGGGCGGAATGTGGATATCCAGAGTGATTAGTCTATGGTCTGATCTAACCAGCGAGGGGTTGACCTCTGGTGTGGAACACCGGTCGCCCATGCTGGTGATGACCAGGTCCAATATGTCGTTCCCTCTGGTGGGGGTGTTGACCAGTTGATCCAGGGCATTCAAGTTTATAAATTCTAGGAAGCGTTGGGCAAGGGAGTTAGTACTTGCGTAGTTCTCCCAGTTTATGTTTGGGTAATTGAAATCACCCACTATTAAGGTGTTTGGTAGGACCTTCATATTTCCCAGTGACTCCAGAGATGCGGAATGGGGGTCCTGTGCCATGGTGGGTGATCTGTAGCAAGCTACAATTTGGATTGCCGTTTTGCCCATTGTTAGTTGCACATGGATGATCTCTGATGCATTGTGCTGCGCCATTAACCTGGAGGCGTGGGTATCCTTGATGAATATGGATACACCCCCGCCTTTTGTGTTTCGGTCCTGGTTCTGTGGCCAAAAGGTATGGTATGAGTTATAGCCTAGTAGTGCTGGGGTGCTCTCAGGAGCCTTAAACCAGGTTTCTGTTACTGCATAGATGTCGATGTTCTCCATACTGAGGATTGCCTCGAGTGCATGCATTTTGAGGTTTAGACTTCTGGTGTTGAGTAGCATTACCCTCAGTTTCTGGTTACTTGTGCTATTTATGGTGGTGGGTTTGTCTTTTGAGCCTTGCCTAAAAAGGCACTATGGGAGTGGCAAGAGCCTTGGCCTGTATTCGAAAGCCTAAGGGTGACAGGTGCAAGCCATCTCTTGCAAAGCAATGTGGCTTATCGAGCATGTCATCCCAGGCGGACAGATACTGGATCCCCTTTGAATGACACCAGAAACTTAGCCAATTGTTGAAAATGATCCTTTTTTCTTTATACTGATATTTCTTTATACAGAACATGTGCATCCAGAAGGAAAAAAGGAGTACAGAAAGTTGGGAAGGAGGGGGAGAAATACTGCAACAGTGAAAAGAAGGACATCTACTGCTATGGTAAAATTTTACACAAATATACTATGTCCTTCCATATGACTGTTGTAGTATTTTTTACTAAAGTGAGAGTACAAAAGCTCAAGGAATAAAACTGGGAGGAGGAAGACCTAGCAGGGCCCTCAAGAAACCCATGCAGGATAGCCCTGACAAAGCCAGCTCTAGTCATGGAACCCGCATCCAGTTTGTAATATTTAGTAAAGGTATGGATATAAGTCCACATAGCAGTCTCAAGGATGGAATTGGTATCCATTCCTTTGAAAAAAGCATCAGAGGAAGCCACAGCCCTGGTAGAATAAGCCTTTACAGAAGCAGAAAGACTTTTCCAGTGAAAGAAGTAATAAAAAGAAATGGCCGTACAGATCCACAAAGAAAATGGTTTGCTTATAAGCAGCCAAACCTAGAGATCTAGGATGAAAAGAAACAAAAAGTTGCTAAGACTAGCGATTGGCCTTTGTCTTATCCAAATAATATCAGAACAATCTATGCAAATCCAGGGAATGAAGAAACTTCTCACTGGCAAACTGCGGAGATGGGGAAAAAAGTAAGCAAATTAACAGACTGATTAAAAGACAATTCATTAACCACTGTGGTCATAAAAGAAGGATTAGTATGAAGAGACACCCTTGTCCCCGTGAAAAACTAAAAAAGGAGGAAAAGCCATAAGGGCCTGAAACTCAGACACCCTCCTAGCTGAAGTAAGGACCAAAAGAACAGTCTTCCATGTACAATGTTGCATGGAAGCTGAAGCTGCATGCTCAAAAGGAGCCTGAATCAATTTTTCAAGAACAAAATGAATGCTCCAAAAAGGAGGAATAGGCTTCCTGGGAGGCCTAATATGAATGACGCCTTTAAGAAATGGTTTGACCTCAAACCTAGAGGCCACAGGAGGAGTCAAAGGCAGACAAGAAGAAATAGCTGAAAGATGAGCTTTAACTGAAAAGTAAGCCAACCTACTATTGAGCAATTCACACAGATAAGCCAGAAAATGGATCCTGATTACGATCAAGGTACCAGACCAAAACTCTCTTCCATTTGGACACAAGATTTCCTGGTAGTGGCTGTCCTGGCTTCCTGCAATACCCAAAGCACATCCTCAGAAAAAAGATGCCTACAATGGATTAAAACCATATCACCCACAGTGTCAGTTGAAGACTGAACAAGTGAGGATGGATGAGACACCCATTGTCTTGTGGTGAGTAGGTCCACCCTGTGAAGTAACTTGTGGTTATTGCCCTTGGCTAGACGCAGATGAACGGGGAACCAATACTGTCTGCATCAAAAGGGAATCACTAGCAAGATTGTCGGGAAGTCCTGTTCTATCTTTAGCAGGACCCTTGGTATGAGAGGAAGGGGAGCGAAGGTGTACAGAAACATCCCCTTCCATGCAAAATGACAGGACATCCAGCTTCCATGCCAGAGGAATTGGGATTCTGGAGCAAAAGAGAGGAAGTTGTCTGTTCAGAGGGGAGGCAAAAAATCTACCAGAGTACCACTCCACTGGTGGAAAATGTCCAAAAACACATTTCTGTGAACCATCCACTCATGAGTCTGTGTTATGGACCTACTCAGAGATTCTGCCACAGTGTTTAGTTCTGAAGGAATATACACTGCCTGAAGAGAGTCACTTGATACTGGACAGCCAGATCCCAAACTTGAAGACCTAGACATAAAAAGTAGGACCTTATCCCCACTTGCTTGTTGATGTACCACATCACTGTAGTATTGTCTATAAAGGTTTTGAGAGGCCCTGGAAGAAAAAAAAGTATAAATGTCCTGCAGAGCAAGAAGGAGAGGTTCATCTTCTTGATGTTGATATGGCCCTCCCTCTGACAAATGGGCCAACAACCCTGAACCTTCAGAAAGACGACAAAAGCTCCCCATCCTGTGTCTGAGTCATCCAAAAAAGTGCTTGAGATGGAACTGCGGGCTGAAAAGGAAGCCCTGGGTTGAAAGACAGCTGATGAACCTACCAGTGAAGCTCTAGCTTGAGACGTGGAAGAACAGGAACCAGAAAGTCTAAAGGATGACAGTGTTGAAGCCAGACTGAGTTTAGGAACCACTGTAGCTTCCTCATATGGAGTCTGGCTAGAAGAAGCATAGGAATGGTGGAAGCCATGTAACCTAAAGCCCTTAGAAATGAGCTGGCTGTAACAGAGACCTGAGGAAGAATGGACTGTAAAAAGGGAATTAGTGCTAGAGCCTTGGGTGGTGGCAGGGAAGACAGCATAGGATTGGTCTGGAGCCTGCACCCGAGAAAAACATGATCCAAGGAAGGAGTCAGGAAGGATTTCTGTAAATTTGTTGTAAACTCTAGGCTTTGCAAGAGGCAAATAGCATAGTGGAGGTGTTGAATCAAGGTCTCTGGGGAGGAAGCCTGAGTAAAGAAAGATTTGAATCTCCCTCAGCCTGCCAAAGACAATCACAGGAGCAAGTCATTTGGTGAAGATTCTTGGGGCAGTAGAAAGACAAAAGGGCAAAGAAGAGAACTGAAAATACAAGGAAGAGACAGAGAAATGCAAATATTTCCTGAAAATGGGATAAACAGGGATGTGAAGATAAGCATCCTTGAGATCCATAGAGATCAGGAAAGCCTGAGGAAGTGGAAACGGGACAGCATTAAAAAAAAAGAGATCTTCAGAAAGGTGTTGAGGTGAGAAAGATCCAGAATGGGTCTCCAGGCGCCTTCTTTCCTGGAAACCAAAAACATTCTGGAATAAAACCCCTTCCCACTTTGAAAAACAGAAACTGCTTGGATGGCACCTTGAGACAAAAAGCCGTGAACTACATCTGGAAAAAAGGGCACTTGCTCCTGAGGAGGTTGAGGAATGCCTAGAAAGGGAGAAAGGGATTTCCATACCATGAAGTATCCCTGACAGTTGATGGACATAACCCAAGTGTTCTGAGTGATCCTTAACCAACTGGGAAGAGACAGGGAAAGACAAAGATACAAAGGAACCTGATCTAGGATGGAAAGAAGAAGACAGTCAGACAGAACCTAGTCTGTCCAGAAAAGGAGATTTCTGAGTAGTAGAAGTCTGAATAGATTTAGTAGGAGGAGCACATCTAGAGCCCTTTTTACCTTTGGGAGGAGGGTGAGACTGTCTATGGACAATGGCAGGCTTAGAAGGGTAATTCCTCTGAAATTTAGGAATGGGGAAAGAAAAATATGTTTCAATTCCTGCAAGGCCTTGCTCTTTTCCTTCAGGGACTTAAAAAGCTCAGCAGCTGCAGAACCAAAGATATTTTTATTATCAACAGGAGTATCCATCAATTTAGATTTAATATAATCAGGTAAAGGTTGGAGGTGAAGCCAATAATAATGCTTCAATACAGAAACAAAGGCAGCAGCCCCAGAAGAAGAATCAGCTGCATCATAACTACATTTTATTGAATGGCGAACCACTTGAGAAGAAGAGCTCAACAGAGAGAGGGCCAAACCTTTCCCTCAGAATCAGGAAGGTCAGAAATAGCTCTTCTTTCTCAGGCCTATCAGGTTAAGACATACCTGGTTATATGGGTCTGATAATTAATAGCCCGAAAGGCCAGGGTAGCAGTAGTATAATCCTTTTTGCCCAGCCATTCCATGCACCTACTGTCCTCATCAGAAGGAAGCAATTTAGTAGAAGGCAATAGTTTGGAAGGTTTGTCAGAAGAGACAGACACAACCTATCAGGCCTTTTAGGGGCTGGAGGTTGGGAATCAGAAGCCTGAGAAACTGCTGAAAATGTGTCTACTATGGCAGCTAGGCCCAGAGTGGCAACAGAGGGCTTAGGGGACTCCATTTGAAAGAGTTCATAATACCGCTTCTGGACATCAGAAACCTGAGTACAGTCCCATTTAAAAAATTCCATCATATGAGAGATAGTATCCCCTAAAGAAAGTCCCTCAAAGGGAAAATCTGGATTAATGGAGTCCTCCTACTCAGAATCATAGTCCAACAGAGAAGGAATTTGAGAGGAGTAAGACAAGGACCCTTCCCCAGAGTTCAATTCCTCATTGAAAGAGCACTGCTCCCTAGGCCTCTTACGAGGAGTAGAAGACCGGGGGGGGGGGGTCAGGAACAGAAAATCACTGGGGGGGCTTCAAGGCCATGAGTGCACTAAATAATCTCTGTGTAAAATCCTGACATTCACAATGAGGATCCATAGGAGCAGGGGAATTATGTTTTGTTTTCCGCTTCTTTTTCAAAGGGATGTCAGCCCTAAAGACTTTAGGCGGTTCGGACCCTTGCCGACATTCACTCAACACAGTGGGGATATCCTCCAGAACAAGAATCTGTGGAACATCCCTCAGTTCCTCAAATATGATCAACCTAGGTTACACCTAAACATCTGCAACAGACGTCTGCAGAGCCTCCGGTGAAGTGTGAGAAGCCGGATCCATGTCAGCTTCCAAAACGGTAGAGGCAGAGAAATCCAATGTAGCATCTGGGTGATTCTCCAGGCTTTCACCACCCTCGAAGAGAGACATCAGGGGAGGTGGTACAGTAACTGAATCCGACCTGACTTTTTTGGTCTTCTTCTTGGCAGACGGCTGATCATCAGGACAGAATGATTCAGCCATGGCACCCTGCGCAAACTTAAGACATTGGTTCTCTATGTATTTAGACAAGGAGGAGAAAGGACTACAAAGGGTCTTAGGGACAAAAGCTTGACAGACCAAGCATGAAGTATGGCTGTGAGAAGCACCCAAGCAAAACAAACAATGCTTGCGATGGTCCTTATGGGGAATTTGTCTCACACATTGACATTTTCCCTTTTTGGATGACATGTAAACTCGCAACCAAAAGAAAAAACAAGATAAAGAAGAAAACCCTGAAAATGGCATGGTAACCAGCATAAATAAAGGAGCATTCAGACCAACAACTGATGACGGCGTTCAGACTGCTGGCAAAGAAATTCTGAGGTAGGTATGTTCGTACATCACTTTTATGCCCTATGCTGTGAGCGGGGAACATACGTGTGACATACGATGTCCTTGAAAACTTAAGGCTGACTACAGTCTCATTTAATATACTGGCCAGATGTTGGGCTAACCTTGGCAGGATCCCTTTAGTAAAGAATACTGCAACAATGACATGGAAGGACATCATTAATTTCTCTTTTACTTTTGACATAATTAAAAAAAAAACTTTTTTGTTGTTCTTAGCATTATTAGCAAGGATTTTCCTCAAATTTTGATTTACTTTGGCAAACTGCCTCAGTTACCTCTTTTGTTGCACTGTTTGACTTTGCCTTCAGATCAATGGACTGATACACATAGGTCCACAGGAAGTTACTAGGCTAATGGCCCTCGGGCCCTTACCAGATGTTGGGCTAACCTTGGCAGGATCCCTTTAGTAAAGAATACTGCAACAATGACATGGAAGGACATCATTAATTTCTCTTTTACTTTTGACATAATTAAAAAAAACTTTTTTGTTGTTCTTAGCATTATTAGCAAGGATTTTCCTCAAATTTTGATTTACTTTGGCAAACTGCCTCAGTTACCTCTTTTGTTGCACTGTTTGACTTTGCCTTCAGATCAATGGACTGATACACATAGGTCCACAGGAAGTTACTAGGCTAATGGCCCTCGGGCCCTTACGAGCCTAGCCAAGTACAACCCTTGTTCCCTAAAGGGTGTACAGATATGGTCAATGTTATAAGCAGATCTAAATCAGCACCAACTGCCCCTATCCAAGAGGGACACGGGTGAAACCCCTGGGGTGAATTTGCAGTTTTCCACCCAATCATCCAAGTTATGCTTAAAAAGGGTTAACAAGGGTATCTGTTTAACCTGTATTGGAAGTTTATTCCAGAGGAGAGGCAACCTCTGGGAGATGTATCAGTCTCTCCAGCAAGTCCTGCTATAAACAAATCCCATATACATTTTTTCTTAGTACATTGAGTTCAAGAGTAGAGACAAAATGGTTGCAATGGAACGGAAGCACATCATTAGCATAAAGCAAGAGAGGAAGCTATCTGGGGTTGGTACAATGGTTAAACTGTTTGCCTTACAGACACAAAGTACATTGATTCCTACTTTTGGAAGGGAAATTTGCTAGGCTTAAAATGGCCCAGAAGGGCAGTTAGCCTAGTACTTACCTATAAACCAGTTTGTTTGAAATATTATCATCTCATCAAAGTGGTTTAACTCTTAGGGAGTTTGGATACAAGTCATTAGTAATTTTGTCAAGGTTTTCATAAAATCTCAACCAGAGTTTCTAAGAGGTGAAACGATGATCTGTTTTCAGATCAAGAAGCCATATGGAAACTGAAGTACATGGTGAAAAGTATGAACACATACACAAGCTGCTGTGCGTATCTTTATTTCTAACTTTTATGAAAGTAGCTCTGGAAGCCTACCCCCCACCTAGGTGGTAGCACAGCACTGGTTAAGCTCATTTGCTTCTTTCTGATAGTGAATGATGTGGTGTACAAGTCATTTGGAAAGGCATTGTAAGAAAACAGGTTAACCTTCATTGCCTTTAATAAAAAACATGTACTTTTCTGTTCAGAATGACTCTAAACAGATAACCACAAGCAATACTTGTTTACTACTGAAGTGTGGAAATCACAGGTTCCCCTGCAGCACAGGAATGTTAAATTGGTTCTATCCCTGACCAGCTCACTCACACAGAGGCAAAACATTCATCTCTGCTGATAATGATCAAGTTTCAAGAATGGACCCGGTGCTCTGGAAAGGTCAGATGGGTGGCGATAGGATGGTGACCAGTGCAGGTCTCCTAGGAACAGAATAGTACAGTTGTGCAAGTTAACTTAACATAACAGTAGAAGCTCAAACAGATCACTGCTGCAGGTGCCATAAGTATATGGGATGCATCCTGCCAAGGATACTGGATATCTGTGAAGTCTGTAAAGCTTCAAGCTCTTTCTTCATGCACCTTAACATTTGTCATTAGCACTAAAACATATATTGGTATGAAAGAAAACTTTGTGGGAGTGCTAAAACTCAAGAGTTGCCCCAAATAGGGAGGATGAAGACTAAAGTTTTAAAAAAGTTATGTCATGTCATAAGAGCAAACGGAAAATATGGGGTACCCCACCACAGCCAACTAAGGTGCAGACAAAATGGGGATAGAGGGACTGAGGGTGTTAGTAGTACAACAATTTTCCACTTGAACATCTACTTTTATTGCAAGTTAACTTACACTACTGTATTGTATTCTTCATTAGATCACTGTTGCAGTACCCATAACTATAAGTGACAATTACCAAAGCTTAAAAAGAAACTGTGGATGGAGATGGACCAGACACAGGGATTCCCTGGAAAATAGCTCTAGCAAGCAATTCTCTACCTCTGAAAACACATCCAAGCTTATACAGTTTAGTGAAAGTGTGCACTGAGGACCAAGTAGCTGCCTCTGGAATAGTCCTTCCCTTACCAAATAAAACTTAGAAGTGGCCACAGCTCTGGTGGAATATGCATTGACATTCGGCGGGGGGGGGTTGCCATGGTTTGAGTAACAAAACTGCAAGTCTGGCATAGCCACCTAGAAATGGTTTGTTTAGATGATGGCTGTCTTTTTTCTTCTAACCATCATAAGAAACAAAAAAGGTGCCTAGATTTTCTAAAATCTTTAGTTTTATGAAGTAAAATCTAAGCTGCCTGTGGACATTCAAATTATGGAAAGTTCTTTCTCCCCTGTTTTTGGTTTCAAGGAAGAACAAAGGGAGGTGAATAAATTCATAAACATCCTTGGGCATAGACTAAGGGTTAATTCTAAGACTCATTTTGTCCTTATGGAAAATTAGGGCCTATAATTCAGATTCCCAACTAGCAGAAGTCAGAGCAATGAACAAATCAATTTTCCAAGTTAGAGACTTCAGTGAAGAACTGGCTACAGGTTCAAAAAGAGACAGTGTTAACTTCTCTGGCACAAAATTTATATCCAAGGAAGATGCTACATTTTTTCTAAGTATTCTAATATGTAATACCCCTTTCAAAAATAGTTGGGGTAAGTCCTTCTTGTACAGTAGGACGACTTTGGAAATCAGAGGAAAGGGGAGGGAACAAAGAAAAATTCCAGTCCAGGAGATGAGAATGCCCCTGTTTTCTACAGTCCTGAAAAACAACTGTTTCAGTTGTCTGTTGAGATAAGCGGCAGACAGACTTACATGGATCAAGAAGGACCAGAGACTGGGATTCTCTGAAAAATAGCTGGAAGACCTCTGGGTGCAGCACCCACTTGTGACAGTCATCTGCTACTGTGTTGTGCTCTGACAGAAAGTATATTGTCCATAGAGTTAAAACGTATTGAACTGTCAACTCCCGAGCAATCTAAGTACCCCCCCCCCCTTGTTTGCGTAACACCACATCACTATGGTGTTGCCAATTAACAATACCTTTGGGAGACTTTATTACAGCTATCATTTTCTTGAGATTTTACATTTATGTCTGAAATGATGCTCCCAAATGTCCTAGACCTTGACCCCATGTGTGTGGTGACTAACAGAGAAGAAGTGGGTTGGGAGGGAAAGACGGTTGACCAGTACTTCACTGGCCCACTGATTGAGCTCTTTCTTTACAAAATTGAGAAATAGAATTGGAAAGGTTAGAGGATGCAGGTGCTGGACCCAAAATGGATTTGAGAAACCATTGAATTTTCCTCACATGAAGTCTGGCAAATGGAACCATGAGAATGGAAGAGGCCAAAAAAATCTAGAAAGGTCGGAAGTTTTCTTGCTGTTGATATGTTTTGATGGGACAGATTTAGGAAATGTTGATAGCAAGAAAGCACTTTCTCTGGAGGTAGGAAGGCTGTCACCCGAGATGTATCCAGAAGATAAATTAAGATGGTTATGCTATAGGTATGGGTCAGCTGTGAGCTGGAATGTACAGACAGGCAAATTTGAGATCTGGCGTGACCAGAAATGCCCTGGATGACAATATAGGAAAGAGGGCTTGTAAACTCATCATTTTGAATCAAGGAAGCAGAAGAAAGGTATTCAGTTTTGAAAGGTCTAAAATGGGTCTCCAAATGCCTTTTTTTTCTGGGGGCCAGAAACAGTCTTGAGTAGAAGCCTTTCCCTTTTTGGGAAGTGAGAACTTGCTCTATTAGTCTCTGAACTAGCACATTTGAAATCATTTGACAGAAATGATGAATTGAATTCCCTGGAGGGAGAGGGACCCCAGCTTGAAATGGCGGGGATCCCTACGGAAACTTGTATCCATACTGAATGATTTTTAGAACCAAATAATAATTGATTTCCAAACAGGAAGACAAGAGGAATGTCTGCAATTTTGGGAAGAAGGCTGGGGTGGGAGTAGGATTAAGAGGCAAGAATACTCACTGTTTTTTTTTTTTATTTTGAAAGGTGGGTCCTTGTAATTCCTCTCTTTTATCGTTTTTTGAGTAACCTCACCAGTTTTTTTACATTGCTTGGAAAACTTCTGCTGTGTAGATTTAAATAACTTTCAAAAGAAAGCCCAGGGTTAGAAAGATAATGTCTTTGTTATTTGGGAAGAGGAGCCAAACAAGTTGCTTGACACCCTGAGTCAATCTGCATCTCTCTCACCTAGTTTCTTAAAGACTTCAGCTAATGAATTTACAAACAATAAATCTTTATCAAGGGGGCACTTAAAAGGTGAGCAAGTTCTGTAATCTCACACAGACATTCCTGCTTGTAACAGTTCCAGTAGCGTCAGTTCTGAAAATAGCATCAACAGCAAAATAAACATACTTAATAGAGCACTTAGCAACTTGGGAAGCAGAATTCACCATCTCCAACAAGTTAGCTTTAGCCTCAGAGTTGAGAAGAGTAACCAAAGACTGCTGCATGTTAGCAAAAACAGATAAAATATATTTTGGTATGTGTGTTTGGCAATTTACTACTCTGAAATCCAAATCTGATAATGCATAGATCTTGCCAAACCTGTCAAAGGCATAACTATCCTTATCATATGGACAGGACTGGCTGATGAGATTTGAGAGCTTCTGTCTGAATTCAAGGAAATAATATCAGGGTCTGGTACAGGATTATTGTAAAGAAATGTATATGCATTTGGCACTGTGTAAAATTAATCTCCTTTTTTGGGAGAAGGGTGTTGAGAATCTGGGGAAACAGATGTTCCAGTGAAGGAATCCTGTAAAGACCCTCAAACTACTGGGATGGCCATAGACTTTGGAGAGTCCATGACAAGGCGTTCATAATATTGCTTTTCTGACTCTGCTAACTCTTTTTCTATCCACTTAAAAACCTTTCATTTTGGAGAATGCGCCTCCAAAAGAGAATTCTTCAATAGCAGAACACAAGGAGGGAATATCCTAAGATTCAGATTCAGCTGGGGAAAATATTTGAGAGGGGTAGTCAAAGCCCTCGTTGTCAGGATCAGAAAGTTTCCTTTTCAGATAAAAAAAGGATGTCTCTTTCTTTACATAGCAACAGAGGAAGAAGCAGTTGGAAAAGAAAGTTGAAAGGACTGGATGCCATTGAATTACTCCTTGTCAAAATTAAACCTGTCCTCCTGTGAACTCTTTTCAGCATAGAGAGTAGGAGGCGGAGGAGAAGAAAGGCATACCTCTCAACCGTACCGAATGCCTCGGTATGTACTGGATTTGAGGTTAAAATAATGGGGTTCCACGAATTCCTGAGTGGCCCCTTTAATTCCCAAATTTCCTGTTTTTTGGGCGTTTTTTTTTTCAGTTTTTTTGGGGTGAATTTTTGATGACATCATCAAGTGCAGTGGTGTGCTTGATGACATCAGCTTTGTGAGCAGACTGCCAGCCTAATGGAATTTGGCTGCGGGCTCGAGGGGTTGTGTACTTTACTCTGTCTGTGTTTATGTTTTTCTGTACAGTAAAGTCAGCAATGTGTTTCAGTTGCAGCAGCATTAGACAGAGAGAGAGTCAACAAGTAATGAACACGACTGGAAGATTGAGAGCAGCTGTATTTTGCTACAGTAGTGTTTTTTGTTTTAATTTAAATTAATTAGAGCAAGGAAGGCAAGACCTTCATTAATCGTTACTAGTGCAGCAAGCAGCAGTTGCGGACCGGTCTCTTCTGAAGAAACTAAGAGAAAATGTATCACTACCAGTTCTTCCCCCAGCTCCTCCAGGTAAAAATAAAAGAAAATGACAATGATTCTAGTCTAGCTAGGTCAGGTCGGTGTCTGTGTTGATGTTTTACTGTCCTTTTCTCCTTAGCCTCAGCTTTTGTTGTCATCATGAAAGTCCTTGCTTTGCTTAACATAGCACTGTTGTTCAGTCTTCAGTAGTCTGTAATCAGAGAAGATTACTTCACTGTTTCTTAATAAAATAAAACCCTGGGCATGCTTTCCAGTAAGGTCACTTGCTTTTAGCTATGATGGAGGGCACCGGGAGTTTACTTTTGAACTTATAACGGTTGGCTGTAGTGCAGAAGCTTTCACTTCCCTGAACTGGGCCATTGTCTTTATTGATAGTATCAATTTCTCAGTGACAGGAAAAGCAATGGTGTGAAGAGGCACCTTATGTCATGCGAGAAACATAGCATAGAAGTGAATTAAACTGTCTGTAAACTGTGACAGGTTGCGGGTGTTGTTGTTTCTTTCGGCTTTTCCCGGTGATTAGTATTATTTATTTTGCAAATGCTACTAAATCCTGTATTCTAAAGTTGTGAGTTAGCGCAGAAGTTTTGTTCCCATGTAAACCGTTCATTAGTAACCACACCACACTGCCCAGTGAAGCAAATACCGCACTGGTAGAAGATAGGACAAAGTGCAGTGCTTAACTGATAATTATAACTGGTGTGTGCCCTGCAGCACTGGCTGCACTTTCTCATTAATTTGCTTTCAGACTGCACAGTAAGTGATATACAACTTTAGCGTTAAACTACAATTAAATCCAATTGCCTCTTACTACTTTGTAAACCTGAATACAAAGAGGCTTCTGTTCTTTCTCTTATAAGTTTGCAGTCATCATTAGAGTTAGTTGTCCTGGAACCAGAATCTAATCAAGACAGAATATTCAGCACTAGAAACACCATTTGCTCTGACGTTTGCACCACTAGTTAATTCTCCCTGTTGCACGCACTTGTTTGTTTGTGTTTTCTGCATCCGTACAGCATTTTTAGCAATTAGAAAATGAATGGACATTTTTTATCACCGTACCTTGCTAACACTTCTGAAACCAGAGGGTTTTGTGTCCTTAAATTGTGTTAAGGCACCATATCTCTCAACTTCTTCAATGATGGTATTCCACAATCCCACCAGAGTGGGCAGGGCTACATAATTATGTATGAAAATTTCATGTTAATCAGCATCCTGATTTATGGCCAGTTGTACCTTCTTTTCATGGGCCTTTGTCCAGATTTTTAACATTTCCAGGTTAAGAGGTATAGGGGACAGGTGTTTTGTCTTCTGTGTTTGTGTGTTTTTTTTTTTTTTTTGTAATTTCAAGGCTTATGGTTTTGGGGGAGAAAGCTAACAAGCTAGACTTCTATAAGTGATCTGTTGACATCTTCTCTCACCAGTAATTGGTGAATGCCTCCTTTGCCCTCAGTCAAAATAAACCATGGTTCTTCATTCCCAGCAAATCATGCCTGACATACAGTCTGAAGGGGGAAGTGACATTCCCAAGCCATAGCAGCCATATGAGGTGATGTGCTGGAAGGATCAGGAAAGACAAACTGATGATCTGAGGGCTGCATAAGTACCTCAGTGGAGTCAACAGTCTCAGATCTCAGAAAGTAGTTAGTTGTTGGGGGTGCATCACTAACCTCTATGGATATCTTCTTTTTGGGCTGATGGAGGAAGTCCACTGATCAGGAATCAAATGACATGGTTGCTCACTCAACATTTTTGAGATATTTGTTTTAAGAACGAGTCTGAGGTAGTTGAGACTACTCCTTACAGTTTTTGGTCTAAAGGAAAGAAAAACTTTAAAGAACTTGATGTCATGCTCTTTCCCTAGACAAAAAACACAGCAGGTACATGCATCCTTGCAAGGAATTTGCCTGCCACAAGAACATTTGCCATTCCAGACAGACATGAAAATTTGAATCATTTTTAAGAAAATAAGGAAACTTCCTCAAAAGGAATACTTAACTGCCCAAAGTTACAGTTGAAGCCTTATATTAATACTAATGCCACTAAGATGAAAAGGGTTTACTGTCATTTTGTTGATCGCAGTTTGTGCGATTGACAAAATTTCGAATCTGGCTGTCACTAAATCAAAATCTCGAAAACAAACAATGTCAGAACTGACGAATCTGGCTGTCACTAAATCAAAATCTCGAAAACAAACAATGTCAGAACTGACAAAAACGAATGCAATACAGCATTCTCTGTTGTCAGTTCCGACATTTCAATGCAAATCGCACTATAGTGGGGATTGGGAAATGCACCCTTTCCCTCACTATAGTGCGATCCTGGAGTTAGTATATTTAAGTAGCAGGGGGGATGTGGGGGGGGCGCAGCCCCCCAAATGGGGGTGCAAAGGGGCTTGCCCACCTGCAAAGATGTTATTTACTGTGCAACACACAGTAATGGTGTCCCCAGAAGTGTGGTGACTGTTTGAAAATGTCAAAGTTGACATTTACAGTCACCACACTCAAGTTTATTTTTGTTCATTATTTTCAGTTTTGTGGTTTTGCTTCGACATAACTGCGATTCGCTGTTGTGCAATCCGATTAAATGATAGTAAACTGATGAAAAGAGTTTGCATAAGTGTACATACTTTAGGTTCTGCGTTTTATGATGCATGTACACTCTCTTATATCAGCATACGTTCTCATGCTAAGGATGGATTTATGGTGCATAAGGAAGGAATTTGAAGCTTTGTAGACTGTCCAGGTGTTGGTATCATTCTCATGATATGACCCATATAGTTATGGGAGCTGAATGGACTAGCTGTGAGATGCTGTTAAGAACACCTTATGCAATAAAGGGGGATTAGTCATTAGGAAACATCTTTGTTTTGTGAAACACTACATAAAATGGCTTACACATGAGGACTGGCAACTCTGAAATCCATCTACAAGAGGTTAAAGCAACTAGAAAGACCTTTTTAGTAAGAGAAGTGCTTAATGCCTACTGCGTTAACTTGCTCAACTGGAAGTACAGTTTGCTTTTGCAGTACAAAAATTCAAATTTCATTCGGTGTGAAATGTCTTCTAGGAGGTATTGAGTGCAGGATTCCTTTCAAGAAGGAAAGTTTGCTACTATTTGAGAAAAGGCTGACACAGAAGTTGGAACTGCAGAGACACTTTATCTTTAGATGAACATACTAAAGTTTGATTCAAGCAAATTGTTTACACAATCTAGGACCCTTGTGATAGGACAGTTTAGTGGGACCAAAACTTCTTTCATAGCAGTCCAAGACTTGTATAAATTCAGTTTTCTTGTAACCGGTCTGGTGGCTTCATTTGGAACATTTAGAATTTGCCTGGAGAAGTTGCTAGTAGTTGGAACTGGAATGCTATCTTACAAGCAGAGAGATTTGCTATCTTGAGACTAGGATGTAGAATCTTGTCACTGACACAGTAAGAATTTGTGTGACAATGAATGATCTTGATTCACTTAGCATTACTTTCCAAATCTGAAATAATGCAGGGAAAACACACTGTAAGGTTTCAGTTTATGAGAAAGAAAATGTATCTATTCTCCAGAGTGGGGAGGAAGCAAGACAGTTCTGGAGATGGTTATTGAGAAGTTTAATAAACAGGCCCACTTTTGACATGCCTTACATTTGTATGATGTGCCGAAGCATCTGTTAACTCCGTTAGTATTCACAACCTAGATTTATTTGTCTTTTTTTTAAAACACACCTTTATTGAATTATCACTTGTGACACTGGCAATTTACATTTATACACAAGTTATCAAACTGTATTAAATTAATATTAATAAACATTATACTTCACATATATTGCTATATAATCATGTAACCTAAGCAACATTACATAAATTATTCAAATCCTGCCTCCATTTTTTTTAGCAAGAAACATCTTTATTATACCATGACCCCCCCAAAACGTGCACACTGATTGGCCAGCGTGCACATTGTAAATCGAGTTATACTAATGGAAACAGGTCCGGTCGCCCGGACTTTTTTCCATTAGTATAACTCTACTTTTAAAACACTGTCTCGCTATGTTAAATGTGTTTAACATAGCGAGACAGCTTTAAAATAAGCAACGGAGATCTCTGTTGCTTATTTTAAAGCTGTCTCGCTATGCTAAACCCATTTAACATAGCGAGACAGTGTTTTAAAAAAAATGCAACGGAGAAAGCAAGATCTCCGTTGCTTTTTTTACTGTTTCGCTATGTTAAATGGGTTTAACATAGCGAGACAGTTTTAAAATAAGCAACGGACATCTCCGTTGCTTATTTTAAAACTGTCTCGCTATGTTAAACCCATTTAACATAGTGAAAACAGTAAAAAAAAAAAAAAAGCAATGGAGAACTTGCTTTCTCCATTGCTTTTGCCCACAGCTCTGATGTACTGCGCAGGCGCGCAGTACATCAGAACTACCGCGGATGCCAGACATCTGCGGAAGGGCAGTAAACAGGCATTAGACTATGCCATTATTTAAGAAAAGTAATAGTTTATTTTCTTAAATAATGTCATGGTATAATAGCAATAACCCACTTCTGGGTGTGGGTAATGCTGTATTTACCCATGGTTGGCTTTGTTTGGTCCCTCGGGCTTCGCCCTCGGGACCAAACCACGCCAACCGTGGGTAAATCCAGCATTACCCACACCCAGGCATGGGTTATTGCTATATTATACCATGATCCCCCCAAAATGTGCACACTGATTGGCTAGCGTGCCCGTTGTAAATCGAGTTATACTAATGGAAAAAGGTCCGGTCCCCCGGACTGTCTCGCTATGTTAAATGGGTTTAACATAGCGAGACAGCTTTAAAATAAGCAACCCATTTAACATAGTGAAAACAGTAAAAAAAAAAAAAGCAATGGAGAACTTGCTTTCTCCATTGCTTTTGCCCACAGCTCTGATGTACTGCGCAGGCGCGCAGTACATCAGAACTACCGCGGATGCCAGACATCTGCGGAAGGGCAGTAAACAGGCATTAGACTATGCCATTATTTAAGAAAAGTAATAGTTTATTTTCTTAAATAATGTCATGGTATAATAGCAATAACCCACTTCTGGGTGTGGGTAATGCTGTATTTACCCATGGTTGGCTTTGTTTGGTCCCGAGGGCGAACCACGCCAACCGTGGGTAAATCCAGCATTACCCACACCCAGGCATGGGTTATTGCTATATTATACCATGATCCCCCCAAAATGTGCACACTGATTGGCTAGCGTGCCCGTTGTAAATCGAGTTATACTAATGGAAAAAGGTCCGGTCCCCTGGACTGTCTCGCTATGTTAAATGGGTTTAACATAGCGAGACAGCTTTAAAATAAGCAACGGAGATGTCCGTTGCTTATTTTAAAGCTGTCTCGCCATGTTAAACCCATTTAACATAGCGAGACAGTTTTAAAAGCAGCGGAGAAAGCAAGATCTCCGTTGCTTTTTAGTCGCTATGTTAAATGAGTTTAACATAGCGAGACAGTTTAAAATAAGCAACGGAGATGTCCGTTGCTTATTTTAAACTGTCTCGCTATGTTAAACTCATTTAACATAGCTTAAACTAAAAAGCAACGGAGATCTTGCTTTCTCCGTTGCTTTTGCACAGCTCTGATGTACTGTGCAGGCGCGCAGTACATCAGAACTGCCGCGGATGCCAGACATCTGCGGAAGGGCAGTAAACAGGCATTATACTATGCCATTATTTAAGAAAAGTAATAGTTTCTTTTCTTACATAATGTCATGGTATAATAGCAATAACCCACTTCTGGGTGTGGGTAATGCTAAATTTACCCACGGTTGGCTTTGTTTGGTCCCTCGGGCGAACGCCAACCGTGGGTAAATTTAGCATTACCCACACCCAGGCGTGGGTTATTGCTATATTCAGCCATCACTTACGACATAAACAATCATACATTTATATGAATGAAAACAAACCACAAAGACACAATCCTAGTTGCAAGCAAGTTGCAAACATTATACATCACTTGCAATCTACCCACTCATTTTCAGTCAAACAATACATAGTTTTTTTTTAATTTAAGTCCTGCCTTCTTTTAAACCTCATTCCTCACCTGTATATATTGTTCCCACAATTCCCATTTTTTCCTATATAGTTTGCTCCTACCCTTTTCTAAAAATCTCAATCCCAGTTGTTTTATCTCTGTTACTATATTCACTACTTCTAATATAGTTGGTTTAGATTTTGATTTCCATTTTCTAGTAATTGCTTTTTTGGCAGCCACCATAATTAGACACAACAAGGCCTTACCATGTCTAGGCAATTCTGATTCTGTAGCTCAGAAAAGTTATCTCCCTCGTCACACCAATCCGCCCTTCCAGCATCTCTGACAGTGCATCCCGCAAGGAATCTTTAAAGTTTGCCAACCCACTGCACTCCCAGAAAATATGTTCCCAAGTACCTCTTTCTTCCCTGTCACACCTCCAACATTTGCTTTCTACCTGAGGAAAAAATCTCTGGAGTCTACTTGGGGTATAACAGTATCTATGTAAACATTTCCAAGCAAAAATCCTAATTCTTCTAGATTGTTTCTTTGTGAATTGCTTATCCAGTCTCTCTTCCCAATGCTTTCTAACCTCCTCTGACTATTATAGTTATCATGCAATATTTTATATGCTCTACTAATTATTCCTTTTTTAATGGCAGTTTCTGGTCTAGATTCTACTAAAAACCCTACCAGTGCTGGTCTTTCATTTTCCAACCCCCTATTTCTTTCTCTTTGCTATACCCTGATATCAATCCTTGTAGGGAAGGCAATCTCTAACCTGCAGTCCAAATAAATTCTTGGCCTCTTCCCATTCTATTACTGTTCCCTTTCTAGTTATTTGTTCCCAATACCTTGGCTCCTTTGCCAGTTTTCTCAATTAAATTCCAGTGCCCTCTTGTCTATTGTCTATATCCCTAATTGCAGTCACCCCTATCGGCAAAACCTCCTTTCTCCATTCCTGTGTTGGTTTAGTTCTTAGAATACTTTCTGTTACTTTATGGATATAATATTCTGTATGATTGTTGTTATCCTCCTTAAAGGCCTTCATCCAAAATCTCATTTTCTCCTTGTTTCTTGAGCTTCCCCACTGTTTCAACAGCAACCCTTTCCACTTTGAATTATAGTTTTCTGCTTGTGCTGTGTAGGAGTCTTAATTTTGTAGCTCTGAAATACCCCTTCAAATTGGGTAATCTCAATCTGCCCTCTTCTACTGGAAGAATCGGAGTATCCCACTTGACTCTTGCCATCTTCCCCTCCCATATAATGTCCTTCAGCTCTTTATTAATTGCTATCCACAACTTCTCCTCTGGTTAGATTTGTCTGTTGAGGGAGTCTGCTATTTGGTTCTGTTGGTATGGATGAAAATAGTGCTGAAAGCTTAATATAGTGCTGACTGGCACAATGTCACATCAAAGTTGTTTCCTCACAGAGCTGAGATGGAAAGATTTACTGCATCCTTGCTTACTAATGTACAATATAGCTGTGGTGGTGTTTGTACTGGTTTGAAGGTGACCTAGAAGGAAGAGGTGTGGTGCTTTCTGTTGACAACATACTTGTCAATGTCGATCTGATCAAGTTCATACTGTCGACAATGTCCATATGTCAACAAGCTGAAAAACTGAGACAGCAATTTGTGCAAGGACTCATTGGCAATATAGAAAAAATAAAAATAAATACTTTTGCAGAACAGAAAGCTCCCCCTACACACTCCATGTGGAGAACTGAGCCCCCCCATATCTCCTGCTTCTTATACATACCACCTCCAACACTGCACTATCACAGAGAAATGGGGAACAGTTGGTTCTTAAATAATTATGACTGTTCTCCTCCATCCATAACAATCATTGATCACATTTAGTTGTTAGACAAGTGGGACATCCAATAAGAAAAATAAAAATTATGTACTCACCATAATGATAGATCGGAGTTGTCTGTTTCCATTCTTTCCTCAACAGATCGGTCTCAGATCCGACCTTGGATCCAGCCACGGCCACCTCTAAGCTTTAGATCCAGTGCTCAGGCTCCCCCCTACCTGTAATCCTTGTGAAAAGAGCTAGCTACCTCAGATCATGTTTGCCTGCCCAAAAAGGGCAATGTAAATTATAAAATATATATGTAAGCTACCTGAAAGAGTGTGTGACTTAAATAGCAGTAACCTGTATGAGGAAAGAAAGGGAGAAAGAGGCAATACCTTTAGGAACCAGATCCAGGTCAGTTAGGAGGTCCATCTCATATATTCTTAAGAGACTATACTGCCAAAAGGACAAAATAAGGAGGGGGAAGGGAAGCTGAGGAAAGGACAGAAACAGGCAACACAACTACACTGTTATGGTGACTACACAAGTTTTATATCTGATGTTGTATTTTCTGTGCATTCCTCAATGAATGGGACAGAGTCCCCAGCTACTTTTATACTTGGGAGACTTCATGGAAAGATAACCTGGAGCACAGTAGAACCATAAAAAGCCTTAGTTCTGGACTCCATATCCTATCTGTAATGGGAGATGAAGGTATGTACCTTGAACCAGGTAACTGCAGCACATACGTCATCAGCGGGAACTCTGGAGAAAAAGGCTGTAGATGAAGCCTCAGATCTGGTAGAATGTGGTTTTGGAGTGGGAGAGACAGGAATTCCCCTTTTTTGGTAAACAAATGAAATATACTGAGTCTACCATTGAGAAAGAGTGACTTTGGACACAGCTTTTCCTAATTAAGCATTGGAGAATGACCCAAATAACTGGTCAGATTTTGTGAAGGGCTTAATGCTGTCTAGATAAAAATGTAACTGGCAATAGACAAAGTAAATGCAAGGTATATTTGCCCTAGTTTGAGAAACTTGCAAAGAAAACTGGAAAATTTATGGAATGATTAATGTATGATTCCGACACCTTGGGAAGGAAAGAGGGATTAGTTCTCACAGACACACTGTCATAGGATCATAGGAAGTTACTAGGCTACTGGTCCTGAGGCCCTTATAAGCCTAGCCAAGTGTTTAGCTCATGTTTAGACAAGTCAGCACCCAAAGCTCCTGAAAAAAAATCCATTGAAGTTCCCTGACCGGGAATTGAACCTGAGGTGTGGCCGTGAGAGCACCAAAGACCAACCACTAGACCACCAGGGACCCGCCTCATGAAAAATTAAGTGTGGAGGCTTTGAGGATAAAGCACACAGCTTGGAAATTATCTTGGCAGGAGTGACAGCCACCAGGAATAAGATCTTTCAGAATAAAACACTCAAGATCCACTTTTGCAGCAGGTTCAAAGGGAGGGCCCGTCGCAGCTTACAAAAGGATGGCAATATCCCATGGAGGGACTGGATCTCTAAGTGGAGGCAGCCAAAGTAAGAAAGTACCTCAAGGGAAGGTCTTGATCTAAGGGAAGTTATGGTTGTATGATTTTCTTTGATGTGAAAGAGGAAATTATAGCTACCTAAACTTTAATTGTGGAATAACTGATAGCACTTTGAAAAAGGTGTGCAAAGAAGTTCAAAATAGATGGAAGGGGAGCTGAGAAAGGATTAGTTAGAAAGTGGCAAGAAGATATCACCCACTGTCTCACTCTGTACAGTTGTAGATGAGATGCTACCACTACCATACAAATGGTGAACACTCAGCAGCTGTGATGAGTCCAAAGGGCAGTGCTCTGAATTGGTAGTGATGGGCTCTCAGCCAGAAGCGAAATACTTTCTGGCTTATCTGTCCATCTTTATATGGTAGTGCGCATCCTGAAGATCTATCATGCACATCCTTCATTAGTGATGGAAGAATGGACTGAACCATAACCATCAGGAATTCTGCTTTACAAGTTTGTTTAGTAAATCTTTCCCATTTACGTCTATAAAACTTCCTAGTGGAAGGTTTCTGAAAGGAAGATAAAATGTGCACAACTGGGTTTGACAAGTGGGTCAGAAAGTAGATCTGGTTCTGAGCCCAGAACCCAAGGTGGGTGAATGAGGCCAAAGGAGGGAGAAACCACATTTGATGTGGCCAATAAGAGGCTATGAGGATTACCCTCACCATCATCACAGATTGCAATCAGAGGTGTCGGGAGGAAAACAGTAAAGAAGACTCAGGGTCAGGGATGTGTTAGGGTGTAACCCATCTGGTGAGGGATTTGAGCAAAGAACTTGTTGCATTTGGTGCTGGGTGAAGAGGCAAAAAGATTGCAACAAGGTTGGCCCCAGTGGCTGAAAATTTGCTTTGCGAAGCAGCAGAATGTATCTGATCAACCTCTCCACTAGGATGTTGGATTTCTAAAGGATATGCATTGCAATTAGAACACAGCAAGAAGATATCACCCACTGCCCCACTCTAATAGCCTCTTGACACAAAGGATAAGATCTGGTTCCTCCCTGTTTGTTTATGTGCCAGACGACTGCCATGTTGTCTGACTGAATGGAAAAATCACACCTAAGGGGAGAAAGTCCTGAAAATCCTGCAGTGCTAGGAGGATTGCTCTCAACTCCAAAATGTCAATGTGAAGTCTGGCCTTTGTCTGAGACCATGTGCCTTGGAATATCTTTCCCAGATAATGCCCCCACCACACCCCAGCTGGGAAGCATCTATGTCACTGTGGCTTGGGGAAAGGGAGGAATGAATGGACATTCCTATATAACAGGTGGAGACTCTAGCCACCATTGGATGTGTGTCCTGTAGATCTTTGTTAGACTCACTGGATAGGAAAAAGGTTATATCTATTTGCCCACTGAATTGCCAGGGTCCATTGAAGAACATACATGTAAAATCTGGACAGTGTAACAAATGTGATTGAAGCACCTATGGAACCTCAACAATGAAGGACTAGTCTTAAAGGTGGTTTCCAGTAAGAGATTTGTTCTAGGACTTGCTGCTGAAGAGAAGAAATTCTTGAAGGAGGAAGCCTTGCTATCTGAGATCATGCGTCCAATGTCACTCCAATAAATTCCAAAGATTGACTGGTTGTAATCTGGCCTTTTTAAGTTAACTGTGATTCCTAAGTCCATACAGAGCTGTAATAAGGAGTCCCTGGCTTGAATGAGTATATTCCTGGTAGGGGCGATGATGAGCCAGTCATCCAGGTATGGGAATACTTGAAAACTGTGCAGTTGTAAATGAGATGTTACCACTGCCATGCACCTGGCAAACACCCAGCAGCTGTGGTGAGTCCAAAGGGCAGTGCTCTGAATTGGAAGTGATGGGCTCTCAGCCAGAAGCGGATATACTTTCTGGATCACCTGTCCACCTTTATATGGTAGTACACATCCGGAAGATCTATCATGCACATCCAATAGTCCTTCATTAGTAATGGAGGAATGGATTGATCTGTGACGATCAGGAATTTTTTTGTTAGTTTTGCAAATTTCTTTAGTAACTTAGGTCCAACATTTGGCTTAAGTCCCTGTTTTTCTTTGGCACTAAAAAGAACCTTGAGTAAATTCTGGATCCTTTCTGATCTGGTAGGACCTCTTGGATTTCTTAGTAGCTTCTCTGTTTCTGAAGAGACTGCTTCTCTTTGTGAGACAGAATATTGAGAACTATTTTCTGAAGTGAGGAGGGAGTATGGAAAATGTATGGCATAACCTCTGGTTACTATGCTCTGCACCCATTCATCTTCAGTGATGAGCGTCCAGGTTGTTGGGTGCAGAGATAAGCGCCACCTGATTGCCTCCAGAGAATAGCAAGTTGAGTAAGCATTCAGTAGCACTAGAAAGGGTTCTCTAAGAAAGGACCCCTGAAGCCTTGGTTTTGTGGATAACCTCTGCCTCTTGGGTGTCGTCCATTATAAGGGTTTTCCCTTCTGCCTCAGGGAGCTCTTTCTCCAGAAGTGTCTGATGTAAAGCCCTGGCACTTGCAAAACTACATCCTATTACCTCCCTTCTAATGTCTGCAGAAGGTCCACTGAAGTTTGAAAATTTGATCCCTACAGCAGAAAGAGATTTACCATCCTTCTCACTTCTGGAGATAATTTCTTTTACTTTAGGACCAAACAAAGTTGATCCATTATAAAGGGCATTGATGAAGGATGTACTGAAATATTCCACAAAATTGCAAAGACGCATCCAGGCATGCCTCCTGATGGAAATGTCTGTACCAGCTACTCTAGATACACCTTCTGTAGCATTAGACAGGCATTGGAAAAGGATTGGAGAGTAATCAATAGCCTTCCTTTGATCTGTAGACAGGGTCCCTGGAAGAGATTTTGTGGTCTCCTTACTCAAATCTCTCTGGAAGTGGGTAATGTGCCAGGTAATTCAACACTTTCACCAAAAAAGTAGATGAGCAGTACACATGCTTCCCAAATGTGTCCAGCACATGTGACTCCCTGTTATCTGGATGGACAGAGAAGTTTTCTTCCACTAGCTCTTTCCTGGTGGCTGCCATGACTATCATGGAACCAGTAGCAGGATCCTTGTTCCACTGAAGTCTATCTTTAGGAGATATTAAAAGGTTCTTAGGGATAGGGTCAGCTGTGTCTGGTTCCTTCCATGCCCATGAGGAGATTAGGTAAATCATCTCATTGTTGGAGGAACCACCGAAGAAGCAGATGGGCCAGAAACAAAAGCTTACAGAAACACTGGTTCCTCCAGGGAAGGGTCTTGGTGGCTGCTGCCACTACCATGAAATCTACAGCAGGACCCTTGCTGAAATGAAGTCTATCTTTAGGAGATACTAAAAATTTATCAGACTCCTTATGGATAGACTAATCAGTGTCCAGTTCCTTCCATGCCTGCAACAAAAATAGGCTAATCACCTTGTCGGCAGGAGAAAAAGTACAGTTGTGTACACTTACCATAAATGTAGATGTTCGAGTGTATTCACTGTTGCAGTCATAACATTTGGGTTATCCCTACCAGGGTACCACTCAGTCCGCCCAAATACCAGAGGCTTAGTATTTCTGCATCGGTTGCTGTCGCTTCAGGACTGACGTCAGGTCATCAGTAGTATAAAGCAAGGCAGCCAATGCCATTACATCAGTTTTTCTTGCCCTGTCAGGAGCCCCCAAGTGACAGCCAGTATATGGTGGAAGAACCACACCAGCAGAAAGTAAATACCAAAAAGTTCCTTGTAAGGAGAGAGAGAGAAAAGGGGGATGGAGGGAGGGAAACCAGGACTGCAACAGTAAATACACTCGAAAATCTATTTTTATGGTAAGTGTACACAACTGTACTATGTTCTTTGTGTTTCCCTGTTGCAGTCATCACATTTGGGTTGATTCCCAAAGCTGAGGAAAAAGGTGGAGGCAGTCAATAAGACTAGAGGCTGGCTAGGATGCCCTGCAAGACTGCAGAGTCAAAGCCTGCCCTGGATTTGGAGAAGACAGGCAGGTGGTAATGCTTGGTGAAGGTGTGAACAGATGTCCATGTTGCAGCCTCCAGGATGTCCCTGGTAGGGACTCCTCTGAGGAAAGCTGCAGAGGTGGAAGCTGCTCTGGTAAAGTGAGTCCTGACCCCCTTAGGGGGAGGTTTCCCGTGTTACTTATAGCAGAAATGGATGCAGTGTGCTATCCATTTGGAAATGGTTTGTTTGGATATGGCTTTGCCCTCTGCTCCTGCAACAAAGCTGACTAACAATTGATCGATATTTCTGAATGATTTAGTTCTGTCAAGATAGAATCTGAGCTGTCTGTGCACATCTAGCAAGTGCAGTATACTTTCCCCCTTGTTTTGTGGGTTAGGGAAAAAGGTGGGCAAATGAATGGATTGGTTGAGAGCCACAGTGGACACCACTTTTGGCATGAAGGATGGGTTAGTCCTGAGGGACACCCTGTCAGCATGGAAGATGATGAAGGGCTTTACAGCTATGAGTGCTTGTAGCTCGGATACTCTTCTGGCTGAAGTGATGGCCAGAAGCAAGGCTGTCTTTCAGGAGAGAAACGTTAACTCTGCTGAAGCTGTTGGTTCAAAGTGGGGCAGGGTGAGCTTTTCCAACACAAAGTTTAGGTCCCAAGCTGGGGTAGGTGCTCTTCTGGGTGGCCTCAAGTTGCTAGCCCCTCTTAGGAACTGTTTGATGACCCAGTGGGAGAAAAGTGAGTGCTCAGTGTTGGAATGAGCAGAGATAGCAGAGGCATGAATTTTAATAGAGGAAAAGGAGAGAACACTGTGTAGCAGGTCAGCTAAGTAATCCAGGATGAGAGGTAGGGAGGGCTGTGCCATATTGGCTCCCTTGGTCTGGATCCAGGTGCAGAACCTTTTCCATTTGTCAGCATAAGACTTTCTAGTGCTAGGGTGTCTGGCCTCACGTAGAACATATAGAACCTGCTTACTGAGATTGGCAGCTTGTTCAGTGGTCAGGGAATAAGCCAGGCTGCCAAACTGAGGGTCTGCAATTGGGGATGCATGAATTCTCCTTCCCTCTGGGTCAGAAGGGTTGGGATTTGAGGGAGATGCCATGGTGGCAGAGGGGACAGGTTGTGCAGCAGTGGGTACCAGTGCAGGCGAGGCCAGTCTGGAGCAATCAGAATTGTCCTCGGTTTTTCCTCCCTTATTTTGAGCAGTACCCTGGTAATGAGAGGTAGTGGGGGAAATGCATAGACTGAGAGGTTGACCCATGGGAAAGATAGGGCATCCACTTTCCAGGCCCTGCAGTGAGGCTCCCTAGTGCAGAACTTGCTGAGCTGATGGTTGTAGTGGGAAACAAAGAGGTCAACCTTCGGAGTGCCCCATGTCTGAGTTATTAGGGTGAAGGTTCTTTGGTCTAGCTGCCACTCGTGTGGGTCCAGAAGATTTCTGCTTAAGTTGTCTGCCAGAGAGTTTAGAGAGCCTGGCAGGAATTGTGCTAACAAGTGCAGTTGCATGGCTGAGGCTGTATGCCAAAGGGTCATGGCAAGCCTGCATAGAGGGTAGGAGTGAGTCCCTCCCTGCTTGTTGATATACCACATAACAATGGTGTTGTCTGCTTTGATCAGTAAAGCCCCTGAGGAGAGAAGGGGCCTGAAAGATGTCAGTGCGTGCTGGACAGCTAACAACTCTTTTTGTTTGATGTGGGCTCCATTGGCCCTGTATGCACTTGCCGTCCAGGTGTGCACCCCAGGCATAGTCTGATGCATATATGGTGAGGGTCTGGGTGGCGTGGGTGATGAGAAGGGTAGTCCCTTGTTGTGGTAGCATGCTGCTGCCCAACAAAGAAAGTCTTTCCTTAGACAAGGTATCATTGGTATAAGAGTTTCCAGGTCCTGAGAGTGTTGACACCAAAGGCTTTTTAGGTATCATTGAAGTTTCCTCATATGCAGTCTGGCATATGGAATGAGTAGAATTCAAGATGCCATGAACCCCAGGGCTGGCAGGATTTTCCTTGCGGATAACTGGGATCTGGTGGCTAGTTCAGAGAAACAGGCTGTCAGGTAAATTTGCTTTTCTGGTGTAAGGAATGCCATCTGGGATGCTGTTGTCCAGGCTTACTCCTAGGAATATAATCTTTTGGGTGGGTACTAGTTTGGATTTCTTTTCATTGATATGGTACCCTAGGGAGGTCAGTAGGGACTTTACAAAGGCCAGGTGCTTGAGCAGCTTTTCCTTACTGTCTGCCTGAATTGGGCAGTCATCTAAGAATGGATACATTTGAATATTTCTTTGTCTGCAAAAAGCAACGGCGGGAGCCAGACATTTTGTGAAAACTCTGGGAGCAGTAGATAAGCCAAAGGGAAGTGTAGAGATCCTGCCCTGAAACGTAGATATTTCCTGCATGATTCCCTGATTGGGGTGTGGAGGTAGGCCTCTTTTAGGTCTAGGGTGGCTAGCCAAGCATTCTTGGAGAGCATAGGTAGTAGTTGCTGGAGGGTGAGAATTTTGAATTTTGGTTTCACCAGGAAAATATTTATAATGGACAGATCGAGGATGGGGTGCCAGGTGCCCTCTTTTCTGAGATCTAGGAAGAGCCTAGAGTAGAAACTTTGGCCTATCTGTTCTGCAGGAACGTGCTCTATTGCCCTCATAGAGAGCAGGGAAAGGACTTGCTTTTTGGCTTCTGCCCTCTGGTTTGGAGGAAGATCTGGGAACGCTTTTGAGGTTGGTGGAGTGTGGAAAGAAAATATGTATCCCTGGGACACTATGTTGAGGACCCAGTGGTCATTAGTAATGGTGGCCCAGGTGCTTGCGTGGAAGGAGAGTTTTCCTCCTAGGGGCAAGTGCAGGTGGGCAGAGGGAGGGGGTGGAAGTGGAAAGTCATAGTGAGTTCTTACCATGAGGGAGTGGCTTAGCACTCCCTGGTTTTGAAGTGGAGGAACGCCATTGTTTTGATCTCTGCATTCCCTGTGGCTGTTGGCTGGATGGTCTGCTTCCCCGGGGTCTGGGCTGAACTGACCTTGAGGGGGCAGGAAAGGACCAGTGCTTGAGGGGCAATGCCTACTGAACCTGGGTGGCTGGACTTGCAGGAAATCCTTAACTGTCTGCATAGATTTAGCTTTTTCTTCCATCTTTTTTAAGACCTCCTCTACCTTGGTGCCAAATAAGTTGCCCTTGTGCAAGAGTGCATCTAATAATTTAGATTTGACATGGTCTGGCAAGGGCTGTTCCTTAAACCAAGCATGCCTTCTAAGGACAGAACCAGTGACTGATGCCCTGCAAGATGCTTCTAGGGGGTCAAAACCACAGTGCAGGGTGTCCTTGACTTGCAGAATGCATTAACTCTTGTAACTCTGTTTTCTGCACAAGCAGGAAAATGTGATATTTTCTGTTTGAGGAGTTCCATGTAATGTTGCTGGAATTTTAGCATATGGAACTGACAATTTACTGCTCTAATAGCAAGAGTAGCAGAGGTGTATACTTTTTTACCCCATCTGTCTAATGCTTGGGAATCCCTATCTGAGGGGTTGGGATTCTTAGCAGAAGTTGCTTTAATTCCTTTAGGCCCTTGAGAAATAACCTCAGGATCAGCAGTAGGACTTTTGAAAAGAAATTTGTGTGAGTCAGATACTCTGTAATACCAGTCAGGTTTACTGAGAGCAGGAGGGAGGGTGTCAAACTAGATTCCATAAAAACATCATCCACAACATCCAGGACAGGAGGAATGGCCAAGGGTCTGTGCTGTGGAAGATCTAAGTATTTCCTGAGTCTCTTTTTAGACTGAGGGTAGTTCTGACATTCCCACTGGAAATGCTCCCTTAAAGTATGAAGGTTTTCCTCAAAGGAAAAGTCCTCGGGTTGAGAGGCTGAAGGAATGGATTCCTCTGCATCAGAATCCTCATACATAGAGAGGTTACATGTCTTCATATTCAGATGCGTCAGAGTCATCGGACTCATGTTCAGATAAAAGTACTGGGGACAAATCTCTTTTTTCTTTTAGAAGGGGTAGCTTGGCTTCCCCCCTGATAAGCATTATAAGGTCTTCCACCATTTTAAGCATTTGAGACTGAGGCAAGGAAGCAGGTGCCTGAGACTGGGTTGTCGGTTTCTTGGGGGTGGTTTGTACCCTGGGCCTTAGAAACTCTGTAGTTTTCGGAAGAATGGTAGATGTGAAAGTCGTCGGTTTGTGTCGAGAATCGGTAGTGCGATGTACTTCCTCGGAAGCCGCTGCCTGCTCAGCAGCTCCGGAACCATCCAAGGTAGAGACAACCGCAGGATCCTTATTCGATGAAGAGTTTTGTGGCATACAGGACTCCGAATGGGTCTCGGTAGCAGCCTGCGAATCCACAGAAGCAGGCATCAGGGGCTGCGAAAGCGCCCGAGGACCGGACAACTGATGAATAGCTTAACGGAAGAATCGTTGGTAGGTTTGGACCTGTGTGATCTGTCTCTGTCTTTATCCTTAGAATTTTTAGAAAGATCTGCTGTCAGATGGCTTACTGAAGCCATATCGGAATTCGAGGACTGTGAGCGAAAATATCTAACTACAATAAGGGCCTGACGATGTATAGTTCTGGTGTTGAACAAAGCACAAAAGCAACAGTGAGGGACGTCATGGTCTGGGCCTAGGCAGGTGATCAAGTAAGAATGAAAGTTTCGTTGTGGTATTTGCTTTCCACAGGCAAAACAATTGTTAACTTTTTCTGACATCAGTTAGAGCAAGAAAAAATAATCCCTAATGGTTTACTTAGCTTTAGAAGACTTCAGCTTCAATTCGGAAAACTAAACTCAGGTAGTGGTCAACCGGCACTCGTGCAAACTGCTTCTGCTTTGGGCTTCTCGGCAAGAAAGACTGATGTAATTGCGTCTGCTGCCTTGCTTTATACTACTGATGACCTGACGTCAGTCCTGAAGCGACAGCAACCGACGCAGAAATACTAAGCCTCCGGTATTCGGGCCGACTGAAGGCTACCCTGGCAGGGATAACCCAAATGTGATGACTGCAACAGTGAAACATGAAGAACATCTACCCAATGAGTGGATGGACCAGAACCAAAAGCTTTGAGAAACACTGACTCCTCCTCTTGGGAGGACCAACCCACTCTCTGTGTAAGAAGTTCCATGAACTGTCCTCAAGGGGGGGGGGGTCTATCGGAACATTCTCCTTCATCAAAATCAGTATCAGTGGCAGGAGATTCCTTGGGGGAATTAAAATGCTTCCCCTTGCATTTATGTTTCTGGTGGACCACTGCTGTAGGAGGTTCAGGAGATGATTCAGAAACCGAGATTCTCTAAGGAGAACAGGGTCAAAGCTTCTGAAACTGACTGCCCCAAAAAGACAGGAAGAGCAGGCTTCAGACCCTTGGATATGCTATGGACATGTGTAGGATCCAGCTAAGAAAGGACAGAGGTCTCTCTGAGCTGGGAGAGGACTCTCTCAAAGCCTCAAATGCCAAGCTTGAGATGGATCCGGGAAGCCCTGCCTCTGAAGCCAAAACTCCTGAAGGTGGCTCAAACATGGAAGCTGTCTGACTCAAGTCAGAAGCTGACGTTGGAGCCAAACTATCTAGAGCTGATGCTCCTAAGGGGAGAAAGGGATCCTAAGACTTCAGATCTGATCCCAACCTATCAGATTTGGCATTGACAGTCTGGTTGTGAGACTCTGAAGACTGAGTGTGCTGGAGCCAACTTTGTCAGACAACTCATCAGAGTCAAGGAGGAATGTAACCTCAGCTCTTATGCAGGCCACCCTTAGAGTAAAGATGGATCCGGGGACTCTGATCCTAGAGGATGGATCAGAAAAGGCAATATCAATGACCTAGATCGAGAAATATATCTCCTGGATCTGACAGTTGAAGTACCCCAAATGGATCTGGGTCTGAAGGAAATACCTCATCATCCTGTCTATGTGCACTTCTGTGAGGCTCTGAGTGGACCTAAGTGACCTTAAAGAAGAAGTGCAGGAAGGAGGCCTGGATGGATATTTTGGTCTATATTGCAGTATTACAAGTTCTAGCAAAGAACTGGGTGATGTAATGGATCTGATAATTATACTATCAGAAAACAGCTCTAGTCTCAATCGTTTAGGTATATTTTTTGGTGAGGCCTGAGACAGTGAAGTTGTTGGGTCAGACCACCTCTTTTTTGAGGACTTTGGCTTATCCTTTTCTGTCTTTCTATGCCTTATCAGCCTTCTTAGAAGAGAAAGAGGAAGAAGTAGCAACCTCTGACTTCCCTGAGTCTGAAGAAGGTTTTTCTCCTAGGAATGGCTGTAGGAGACACTTCAAGATGAGCTTATTTTTTCTCTCAATCAAAGCCGTTAGCCCAAAGGCTTCACAAATGGAACAAGCCACCTCTAGGAGAGAAGGCCCCAGACAGTAGATGCATTTCTCATGGGCACCAGAATTATGAAGCTTTTAAGGACAATAACATACTTTTAATACACAGTGGCTTGTCTGACATTTTTGTATACAAAATAGTGAAAGAAAGGAGGATTAAATATCTGGGTAAAAATTTATACATGCATAATGTTAAAGATTTTTTTTGTTCTTAATTTTACCACTAAGAAAGAGGCAAAATACTACTACAAAAGTAACAGAGAAGGGAAGGGAAAAACATATATATATATATATATATATATATATATATATATATATATATATATATATAGGTGCAAGATATATACATAAAACTATAATATAAGAGGAAATAAGGGACTATAGTTACTTTTCTAAGATAAAGTTGAAAGATTTTCCTCAAAACTCTCCTGAGCACCAAGATCTGTTGTACTGTAGCTCTTCAAGTGCCAAATTGCCAAATTATATCTCAGGTAGCTCATTCTATTCACAGGGATTATGTTTAGCGAGGGAAGTGAAGCACCGGATCCAGTGGCCATGGCCAGATCTGAGGTCGGAGCATCCGGTGAGAAACGGACAGAAAAGACAAAGTCAGATCTCGATGCTATACCTCTCAACACTTGGTTCCTTTGAATGAAAAGGCTATACCTGATGCAATTCCTTTAAAAGCTGTCAAGGCTTTATATACTACTTAGATTTCTTTCAATCATTCAAGCTGAAGAGAAAATATCCTTTTCTTTTTTTTTTTTTTTTTTTTTTAGATCAGATGCTTTGCACTGGAAAATTTTTGAAGCTGGCTGCCCAAGCACAGGCTGAAGAAGCTGCTGCCAGCTTCTGAGTGACTGTTAGGTGAAGTAGGGACATCCCTCTAAACAGGATGACAGGGTCTATCTGCCACATAAAGTCCTTCCTTGCAAACTGTGAAGAGTTTCTAGGGCATAGGATGATGACTGGTTGCAGGTATTTTCAAGTGTCCACTGTCACTTTCTCACATGGACCCTTGCATGAGAAACTATGAAGATGCAAATTAGGTACATCTGAGAGCCCTTAAACACTGTCTTGCTGTAACATCCTACTGTTGGGAGAAATATGCCTTCACATTTTTAATTTTCCAGCTGTTTCTCTTGTGGAAAGCTTTCATCTACACAAAGTTTATTACAAACCTCAGAAATAACAATGAAGCTGCAGGAATGATGGACAATCTTTTGGAATTTATTGTGATCCTCAGGAAAGTTACTCTAGTGCGCTGCAATAATTGTCAACTGTAGCTTAGTCACAGAAACTATCACCAGATAAAGAAAGATGGTTATGTTAAACTTCATATATTACAAATATGTGGGTTGTGGACAGCCTAAGTATCAAATATGAAAAAATGAAGATGATGGGCTACTTGAAACATGAGTTACTTCCTGTGGAACGGCCCTACTGGGATGCACAAGTAAGCATCTTCCATGTTCAGTGTTGTCAAGTAGGATTCCTTCTCTATGTACAGCAGACTTATTAGCACTGCTGTTACCCTACATTTCTTTGTTTTATCAAATGTGTTCAGTTCTGGCAAGTCTACTACTGGTCTTAGAGGGTTTTGCCCTTTTTTGGTGGTCAGAAATAGTCTAGAATAGAGGCCTTGTTATAAGTGGGAGTCACCTACTGTACTGACTTATTTAATAAATGAAAGTAATGTACCTACCACAACAGCAGATCTTTTTTTTTTTTTTTTTTTTTTTTTTTTTAAAGAAGCACCTTTATTAAATTATCATTTAAGGCATACTCAGTCATACAGTTACACAAATGAAAGCAAGCCATATTGGCATAGTCTTAGTTGCAAGCATTTTACATCACAGACTGTACTGACATTTTAGTTGCACACATTATATCACTTATAATCTAACCAATCATTGTCAGTCAAATATTACATAGCTCATTCAAATTTTGCCTTTTTTAAACCTCACTCTTCCCCTGTATGTACTGTTCCCACAGTTCCCATTTTTTCTTATGTATTTTGCTCCTACCTTTTTCTAAAGATCCCAATTCTAGTTGTTTTATCTTTGTTACTAAATTCATTACTTCTAGTACATTTGGTTTACACTCTGATTTCCATTTTCTAGTAATTGCCTTTTTGGCAGACAGCATAATTAGACTCAGGAAGGCCTTACTATGTCTAGGCAATTCCGATTCTGTATCATAGCTCAGAAAAATCATTTTCCTAGTTACTTTGATAGAGTACTCTGCAGGGAATTTTTAAAGTCTGCTAACGCATTACACTCCCTGAAAATATGTTTCCAGTTACCTATTTCTTCCCCATCACACCTCCAACATTTGCTGTCTAGCTGTGGAAAAATTCTTCGGAGACTACCTGGGGTATAAAAATATCTATGTAAACATTTCCAAGCAAAAATCCAAAATATTCTACATTTTGTAGCATATTTGGGATACATATATATCCCCATTGTTTCTTTGCAAACTGCTTATCCAATCTCTCTTCCCAATCACTTCTAACCTCCTCTGACTGATTCTTATAGTTGTCTTTCAATATTCTGTATGCTCTATTAATTATTCTTTTTTTAACAGCAGCTTCTGTTCTAGATTCTACTAGAAACTCTACCAATGCTGGTCTTTTGTTTAAGACCCCCCTATTTCTTTCTCTTTGCCTGCACTCTAATATTAATCCTTGACAGGGAAGGTAATCTCTAACATGCAATCCAAATAAATTCTTGGTATCTTCCTATCGTATTACCTCTCTCTCTCTCTCTAGTTATTTGCTCCCAATACATTGCTTCCTTTGCCAGTTTTCTCCAATAAATTCAAGCCGCCTCTTGCCTATTGTCTGTAACCCTAGTTCCAGTAATCCCTATCAGAAGAATCTCCTTTCTCCATTCCTGCATTGGCTGAGTTCTTAGAATACTTTCTGCTACTTTATGACTATAATATTCTGTATGATTATTGTTATTCTCCTTTAAGATCTGCATCCAAAACCCCAGTCTCTCCTTGTATCTTGTGCCCCCCCCCATTTCATCATCAGCCCTTTCCACTTTGTATTACAGGTTTATGCTTGAGCTATGTATATGAGCCTTAACTGTGTAGATCTGAAATCCCCCTTCAAATTGGGCAATCTCAATCTGCCATGTTCTATTGGAAGAATCGGTTTATCCCACTTGACTCTTGTCATTTTCCCCTCCCAGATAATGTTCTTCAGCTCTTTATTAACTGCTATCCAAAACATCTCCTCTGGTTGGGAAAAATATGCCTGACCTGTGTACAAGGCTAAATGGACTAAAAACATATTAACTGCTTGTATCTTATTACCCATATCCATACAACACAGCTTCCAGTGTCTCAGTTTTTGTATTATCTTTTGTTTAGTCTCTCCCCTCATATCCTTAGCTGCCACACCAGACTCATTTTTAATCCACACCCCTAAGTACTTCATTTTATCATGCTCCCATAAATATGGATATTGCTGAACCAATTTGTGTGTGGGGGTACATAATTTACAGCTATTGCCTTTGTTTTACCTTCATAATTTTTGTATCCCTAAACAGATTTGAAACGGTCTCAAAATGTTCCACAACTGTAATGTTCTTTTCTGGTTTTACCAGGTATAAAATAATACTATCTGCAAATAGAGCCAGCTTTTTTTTTTACCACCATACCAATTATATAATTGAATTTTTAAGTCCCTTGTTTTCTTTGTCAATGGTTCTAAACATAATGCAAATAACAAAGGGGAAAGAAGACACTCCTGTCTGGTTCTGCTCACGCAGAAATTATCAGAGAGGAACCCACCCAGTTTAATTTTTGCCTCTGATCTCTCATATATCCCCCTAATTAACCTTATAATTCTATCAGGAAATGCAAATGCTTCCATTGCCCTGCTCATAAAGTCCCAGCTTACTCTGTCAAATGTTTTCTCTGCATCAAGACCCAAAAACAATGGTATTTTCTTGCATTCTACTTCCCTTTGGCTCATCAATGTTCTGTTAATGTTGTCAAATGTCTGCCTCGCCTCCACAAAACTACACTGATCCATATCTATCTATTTTGACATCATCTTTGTCATTCCTTTAGCTAATATAGATATAAACACTTTATAATCATGGCTTAGTACAGAAATGGATCTGTATGAAGCTGAATTTGAAGGATCTTTACCCTCTTTAGGTATTACAACTACCATTGCTTTCTTCCAGGATGATGGTACTTCTCTTCCTCTTAAAAAAAACAAGTTATGTACTTACCATAACATTCCATCTGAGTTGTTGCTTTTCATTTGTCTTCAACCTGAGGGATTCAGATCAGGCACGGATCCAACTCAGCCATGTACTCCAGCATCAGATCCAAAGTCCAAGCTCCTCCCCTACCCATAATGCCCCACTCTCCCTCTTCCCCTCAGATCGAGTTTGTTGTAGAACAGCACCAACCCTATACAGTCTACATGCCTACAAAAAAACTGGCACAACCATCTAAAAGCCCACAAGCTCAAAGCCAGCCAGGGCAAAAAAGGGCCTATGTCTCTTCACTCCACTCAACTACACAGTGCAAAAAAGGCAGAGGGAAGGAGGGAGGGATTGTTGAATACAAATGAAAAGCAACAACTCAGATGGAACATTATGGTAAGTACATAACTTGTTTATCTGAAGTTGTTGTTTTCATTTGATCTTCAACCTGAGGGACAGCATCCCTAGCTACCAAAAAAAAAACCTGGGAGGTCCTCATGGAAGGATATTCCGGAGCATGCCTGAGCCAAAAGGTGCTCTGCTCCTGTAAAGAAGATCCAGTTTGTAATGAGAAATAAAACTGTGCGACAATAACCAGGTAGCAGCAGGACAGATATCATCAAGAGAAACCTGGACCAAAAAGCCCAGTAACCTTAGAGACAGGCTTTCCTAAATGAGGTTTAGAAAATGAGACAAAAAAGCTGAATCGATTTAAGTAAGCTTTTGGTTCTGTGCAGATGGAAACACAACTGCCTGTGCACATCTAGTAAGTACAATTTGTACTACCCTCTTTTTTGGAAATTTGAGAAGAAAAGGGGGCAAATTAATGACTTGGCTAATATTTGATTTCAAAGCCACCTTCAGCAAGAAAGATGGATTGGTCCACAGGTACACTCTGTCTTTAAAGGGGACTTAATAGATAAAGCTTGAAGCTCAGAAACCCTTTTGGCCGAGGTAATTGCCACCAAAAATGCTATCTTCCTCAATATAAACTGCAAATCAACCAAGGCAGCTGGTTCAAATGGGGGAGAAACCAAAGCCTGCAAAATGAAGGTTATATCCCAAGGGAGCGTGGAGTCCCTTAAGCAGAGGCCTAAGAAGAAAGGTATCTTTCAGAAAGGGCTTACAGATCATAGATGAAGTTAAGGAGGCTGAATTTTGGCCCAAATGGAAATTGGAAATTGCTGCCAACTGGACCTTAAAAGTAGAAAAACTAGCTCTATTATTAAAAATGCATGCTAAAAATTCCAAAATGGCAGAGATTGCCATTGTAAAGGGATCCAGGTCATGCTGAGATGCCCAAATTGAAAAACGCTTCCATTTGTTAGATTAGATATTCCTGGTAGACGTCTTGTGAGCCACAGTCAGGAGCTTCTTAACAGGAGAAGAAAGGGAGGCCTGGCTATCATGGAAATTGATGCAGCCAAGCCGTGAGCTTCAGGCTGACTAAATCCGGGTGAAGAACCCCTAATGGGTGCGTGATCAGATCCAGAACCAGATCTAGAGTCCAGGGAGGTCACACTATATGAGACCACAGAGTGGGGAACTAAACTGACGAGGCCAGAAAGGGGCAATGAGGATAACTGAGCTCCCCAGCCAATGAGCTTTCTGAATAAACTTGGGAATTAGAGGAAGCAGAGGATACACATACAGCAGACCAGAGGGCCAAGGATGGACTACAGCATCTCTGGGGGACTCCCCCGGAGGGGAGATCAGAGCAAAATACTTGCTGCACTTCACTTTGGAAGGACAGGTGACAAGACCACAGCAAGGCCAACCCAACTTTAGAAAGATCTGGTTCCCCCTTGTTTGTTGATGTACCAGACTACTGACATATTGTCCGTCTGTATGGCAATAGTCCCAGGAGGAAGAAAGCCATGGAGAGCTTGCAACACCAACAGCACCACCCTCATCTCCAGGACAGTGATATGCAGACTGGTGTCCAGGGCAGACCACGTGCCTTGGACCATCCTTCACATGCAATGCCCCCCCAACCTCAACAGGGAGGCGTCCATGGTCACTGTAGTCGCGGGAGAGGGAAGAACAAATGGGCAACCCAGGAAGAGGTCCGGGGACTGGAGCCACCAAAAAAGGGAGTCGCTGCAAACACAAAACAGTCAAACAGAATGTGACAAGGGAATGTCTAGCAAGGACCACTGAACTGCTAAAGTCTATTGCAGGACCCTCATATGGAGGTGCACGGTTGGAATAAGGGTGATTGTGGCCACCATGGATCCAAATGCCCAAAGAATGAAGCCTGGCAGGAGAAAATGGGCTTGAAGAATGTACTGTACATGACGATGAAGTGATAACAGTCTATCTGGAGGCAGGAACACCTTGCCCTGTGTAGTGTCTAGCCAAGCACCTATGAAATCCAAAACCTAAACTGGTGCCAGTTGAGACTTGTTGAGATTTATGATAACACCCAAGGATGGGGCTATAAGAAGAAGATAATACCTGCCCTGAGTCAGTCGATGCCTGGAGGGAGAGGAGATGAGCCAGTCGTCCAGGTAGAGAAAGGCCCGAAAACCCTGCAGCGGCAGGTGAGCCGCCACTACTGCTATCACATTGGTAAACACCTGGGGGGCAGTGGTGAGTCCAAAGGGGAGCACTCTAAACTGAAAATGACTGGCTCCCTGCCGAAAGCAGAGGTACCTTTGGGAGCATTTGTCCATCTTGATATGGTAGTATGCATATCATTTTGCGAGCAGCCTGGCGATTTCTACAGCTGCCTCCTCATGTTGACCAAGTGGAACATCTGGGAGGTGTTTGGGTGGATGGGAAGGATGAAAAAGGGGATACAGTGACCTCTGGATATGATCTGCAGTACCCAATGATCATTCGTAATGGACTCCCAGGCTGTTGGGTGCAATGATAGATGCCTCCTGACTGCCTCCAGTGACGAGCAGTCAGGCAAACCCTCAGGATTGCTGGAAGGGTCTGTTCCAGACCCCTGGTTCTTCAGACCCCCTCTCTGCCATGAGGGCAGCATCTGTCATATCCCTCTCTGACCCTATGGGAAGATGAATCCTGAGCATCCTATGGGAGAACTCTGAGATTTCTGAAATCACAGCTTCTTGACCCCACACTGACTCCTTGAAAAGGATCTCTGTGGAGTGGAGAAGCAGATCCTGATGACACAAGGTCTTCCTGTCCTTCTCACTCTGGGTTAACGTATCACAGCACATATCTTAGTTGCTCTTCTGTGTGCTGTTATCTGTTCAGTCGCTCTTACTCTGCACGTATTACTGCTTGTTAGTAGCCTTCTAATTTACTGCCTTCTGCACTTGTTTTTTAGTCATTTGTTAATTTAATTGCATTTATTTGAACTGTATTTGCCATAGTGTTGCTACACACTCAGGTGTGCCGGCCTGCACTACAATTTGAATTGTACTTACTGCTGTTTTAGCTGCTTTTTTGTAACAAAAAAAAAATTCTAAGCTTGTTTCCTGCCTTTCCTGTAACTAGTCAAGTCCAGATACAGACTTGCTGTATCCAGGACTGTTGGTAAGCTTCTGAGCCCCCCAAGCCTTTCTGTGTTGGAGGGAAGCCTTCCAGCTTATCAGTGGGAGTAGTAAGCACTAGGTGGCATATCTACCACAGGAAGAGTGGGTTTTAGCCCTGAAATTGTAGTTCACTGGCCGTTTAGGCAGTTTTTCCATATCTTTCAACCTTCTGATTTAAAAGCCTGTGTTTGCGCTTGTTTCCTGCCTTTCCTGTTACTAGTCTAGTCCAGGTACAGATTTGCTGTATCCAGGACACTTTGTAAGCTTCTGAGCCCCTCCAAGCCTTTCCGTGTTGGAGGGAAGCCTTCTAGCTTATCAGTGGGAGTGGTAAGCATCAAATAGCCTATCTACCACAAGATTGTGGTCCCTGGCCCAGAAATTACAGCTATTGGCTGTTTGAGCAGTTTTTTCCATCTCTTTCAACTTTCTGGTTTGAAAGCCGCACTTGTGCCTGTTTTCCGCCTTTCCTATAACTAGCTTAGTCCGGTTACAGACTTGTATCCAGAATAGTTAGTAAGCTTCTGAGCCCCCAAGCCTTTCTGTGTTGGAGAAAAGCCTTCTAGCTTATCAGTGGGAGTGGTAAGCACTAGGTAACCTATCCTCCATGGGAAGAGTGAGTTTTGTCCCAGAAATTGTAGTTTATTTGGCTGTTTGGGCAGTTTTCCATCTCTTTCAACTTGCTGGCTCAAAAGCCTACGTTTGTACTTGTTCCCCGCCTTTCCTGTAACTAGTCTATTCCAAGTACAGATTTGCTGTATTCCTGGACTCTTTGTAAGCTTCTGAGCCCCCCAAGCCTTTCTGTGTTGGAGGGAAGCCTTCTAGTTTATCAGTGGGAGTGGTAAGCATTAGGTAGCCTATCTACCACAAGAGGAGTGGTTCCTGGCCCAGAAATTGTAGCTATTGGCCATTTGGGCAGTTTTTTCCATCTCTTTCAACGTTCTGGTTTAAAAGCCGCACTTGCGCTCGCTTCCCACCTTTCCTGTAACTAGCCTAGTCCAGATACAGAGTTGCTGTATCCAGGACTGTTGGTAAGCCTCTGAGCCCTGCAAGCCTTTCTGTGTTGGAGGAAAGCCTTCTAGCTTATCAATGGGAGTGGTAAGCACTAAGTAGCCTGTCTACCATGAGAGGAGATGTTCTTGGCCCAGAAACTGTAGTTTATTGACAATTTGGACAGTTTGTCTGTCTCTTTCAACTTTCTGGTTTAAAAGACCACATCTGCGCTTGTTTCCCATCTTTCCTGTAACTAACCTACTGGGTAGCACTAGAAAGCCTTACACTGATACAAGCCTTCTATCTTAGGAGAGAGACTTTGGGGAGATTAAGTATCAATTTTCTGTACTTTCTTGCTGTACTTAACTGTTTTCCACCTAAATGTAGATTTTCCAGCATTTACTGTGCTTTAAAAGCTTGTTTTTTCACATATTGTACTTATTTGACTGCCTGTACTTTTAAAAATTTGTTTTTTGTTTAAATAATTTGTTTAAGTGTTGCAGGCTACACACTAAAATGCGATAGCCTTTTCTGATCGTTTGTAGTCGTTTAAAGCTGTTTTAAGTGTTTTTTTTTACTGTTTTTGCCTTATCTTTTCAAAAAAACAAAAAAAAATCCTTGTTTCCTGCCTTTCTAAGCTAGTATAGTCCAGTTTTCAGGCTAGTGCTGAATTCAGGTCTGTGATACTAGACCTTACCTGGATAGAAGGAAGTTTCTCTGTTCACCTGTGAGAGAGGGGAGCTTTGAGCAACATATCTGTCCCTGGAGGAATGGTTCCAGCCCAGAAGTTAGTAGTTTATTGGCCATTTTGGGCTAATTTCTATCTCTTTCATTTCCCTACTATAAAAACTGTGTTTGCACGGTTTTGCACACCGGGCAGTGCTGGTTAGCTACAGTTAAATTATTCCCGGCTCCACTAAGTCTCCTCTTCAGTTTTCCCCTTGAAACTAGTCTAACTCTCAACCTAAGCACTCAAAAAGCATCTTTCAGCCCAGCACTTGCTCAGACCTAATAGCAAGCACTAATATACCTCGACACTGATTGCCCAGCAGGACAAGGCTCTTTATTCATCCCTCACCAACCAAGCGACTAAGCAACTCACCCTACTATTCAGGCATGACCAAAGGGCAACTTCAGGTGCACTTCCCAGTCCAGCTGGTGAATCTGGGTATCATGGGGCAATGTTACAACTGCTTCATGTACTCAGACAACCCTCTCCTCCTACCACAAAACACTAACATATGCAGAGATGCAATTATACATCCAAACTGGAAGCTAAGCTGTCTTCACCCAAGACTGGAACAGACAGTCAAGAAGGGAGGGTTAACACTTGCACCACAACTCCAGCCGCACACAGACTTTCTAAAACAGCACTGGCAAAAAATACACATAAATACACAAAATCATACTCAGAGGCTCTAAACAAAAACCTGCAAAAACATCAGAGACCTCCAAAGCAGACACCCAAACAACCAGCACTTCCCGTCACAAACCAGACAACACATAAAACACAAAATCAGTGTGCCTCACAATCACAGCCCTTAAGGCTAAATAACATACCTAACACACTAGTAATAGGTGACTCTATAGTCAGGCACACTGACGGCCCACTCATTAGGCTGGACAAGCAGAAGGTTACTGTTAGCTGCCTGTCGGGAGCCAGAATCCGCCACATAACAGAAGCACTCGGGTCACTCCAGAACAAGTACAAATATGACTCTGTCATTGTTCATGTTGGTGTGAATGACCTGAGACGTGCCTCCCTGGACTACATGAAAAGAGACATGGAAGAGCTCCCTGTTCATGTAGCCCAGGCTGGTATGACCCTGACCCTGAGTAGCATCCTGCCTTCACCAAAAATGATACCTCAGTATAAAGAAAAAATGATCAATTTCAACAATTGGCTAAGCTTCTGGTGTCATTCAAATGGGGAATCAGTGTCTGTCAGCCTGGGACGACATGCTCGACAAGCTGCGTTGCTTCACAAGAGACGGCTTACACCTGTCACCCCTAGGCTTTCGAATACTGGTCAAGGCTATTGCTACCCCCATAGTGCCTTTTTTAGGCAAGGCTCAAAAGTCAAACCCACCTCCATAAACAGCACAATTAACAAAAAACTGAGGGTTATATGCTACTCAATGCCAGAAGTTTAAATCTCAAAATGCATGTGCTCAAAGCACTCCTCAGTATGGAGAACGTCGACATCTGTGCAGTAACTGAAACCTGGTTCAAGGCTCCAGAGAGCACCCCAGCACTACCGGGCTACAACTCATACCACACATTTTGGCCACAGAACATGGACCGAAACACAAAAGGAGGGGGTGTATCCATATTCATCAAGGATATCTACACCTCCAGGTTAGTGTCGCAGCATGATACCTCTGAGATCATCCATGTGCAACAAACATCGGGCAAATCTGCAATGCAAATTGTGGCCTGCTACAGATCACCCTCCATGACCCAGGACCACCACTCCACCTTTCTGCAGACACTGAAAAATATGAAGGTCCTACCAAACACCCTGATATTGGGCGATTTCAATTACCCTACCATTCACTGGGAAAACTACTCGAGTACAAATTCCCAGGCCCAGCGCTTCCTGGAATTCATCAACTCAAATTGGATCAGCTGGTAAACTCCCCTACCAGAGGTGAAAACATATTGGACCTGGTCATCACTAACATGGGTGACAGGTGTTCCACACCGGAGGTCAACCTGTCACTGGTTAGATCAGACCATAAACTAATCACTCTGGAAGTCCATACCCCACCACCACCCCCAACTAAGGAAACCATAGTAAAAAACATTTCTAAAGCAAACTTCACCTTACTTAAGACAGAGGTGGTAAGTTTCACAGCCCCCATGCTAAAGGATAATGCTGCCCAAGATGCAGAAACCTTTACAAATGCACTCTGTGAGCACTTACAAGGATGCATGGATCTCCCTATCATCATGTCATATCATATCATATCATATCATATATTATCATGGATGTCCCTAGCAAAACCAAGACTCACTCTGCTAAGAGAAGGAAACCAGTTTGGTGGACCCCTGCAATAAACAGGCTATACAATAGAAGGAGAAAACTAGTTCAGAAAAAAAGCAAATCCCAAGAAGGAAAGACATCCCTGATCAGTATCAGTAAGAAACTGAGGTCCCTCATGAAATCATCCAAGGCTAACTTTGAAAGAAAAATAGCCAAGGATTCAAAAGATAACATAGCTAAAAAAGACTTTGTGGTTAAGAATCTAAGTGGCAACTCGCAGATATGCACTGAACTAGTGCAAAATAGCACAAAATATACTGAACCTACTGATATTGCCAACATCCTGGCAGATAGATTCAGTGCAAACTTCACCTCCAAAAGGGCCCACAACAATACCGGAAAAGTGTAGTGTCCCAAACATCACAGATGCACAGGTGAAAACAGCCCTTTCAAAAGCCAAAAACACAGTGTCAGTGGGACCAGATGGTGTCCCAGGCTGCATCTTGCACGAACTACAAAACGAACTAACCCCCCACCTAAACACGCTGTTCAAGCTCAGCCTCTCTATAGGCTATGTGCCCATAGAATGGCGCACAGCAACGGTTCTTCCTCACCACAAAGGAGGGGCCACAACTGACCCTGGTAACTATCACCCCATAAGCCTGACTAGCCTGGTCTGCAAAGCTATGGAGTGCATCATCACGGAACTCATTAACAAAGACATTGGGAACCTCCAAATACTTGACCCGACCCAGTTCGGCTTCGTTAAGGACAGATCATGCCTACTAAACCTGGTTGACTTCTTCGAGACAGTCACCAAGGCCATAGATGAATAAAAGCTGGTTCACACAGCCTACCTTGACCTCGCCAAGGCTTTCGACACCATTCCCCACTCTGGTATTACAGAAAAACTCACCAGCCTGAACATAAACCCCTACATCACGTGATGAGTTGCCAACTGGCTTACAGACACAGCACTCACACGGTAAGAATAGCGGGCTCCGGGTCCAACTCTAAACCAGTCACAAGTGGTGTCCTGCAATGCTCGGTCCTGGGACCCCTACTGTTCGGCATATACTTCTCAGAAGTACAGGCAAACACACTATGGCTAACCAAGTTCGCCGATGATTGCAAACTGAGAGCCATAATTGACTCTCCGGCTGACATGGACATCCTCCAAAAGGGCCTTACTGAGACGACACCTGGTGTCAAAGTCACCCAGGCAGACAGTAATCTCTCCTTTGACAATCATATTGCCAAAGTAGTTAGGAAATCCTTCTATGTGGCCCATCTAATTACTAAAGGATTAGCATCTAGAAATAAAGAAGTTATAGTGCCCCTCTACTCTTCACTCATTAGACCCATCATAGAGTACAATGCCCCATTTGGGATGTACCGCACAAGACACTTCCAAAAGCTGGAAAGACCACAGGAGTACCTCACCAAAAGGATTACTGGTCTTAAACATATGTCCTATGCAGCCCGACTGAAAAAAACTCCAGTTGTACTCAGTAGCATATTGCTTACTCAGAGGTGATCTCTGCCTGACTTACAAAGCCATGTCCAACTCAGAATTGATGGACATGCGCCACCTAAAGAAATCCAAGTCACTGCGAGCCACGCGGTCTAGTGAGCTAAACCTCACCACAACAATAAATAGAACATGCTGGAGGGATAGATTCCTGTCACAGAGACTCTCCATGCTTTGGAACAAAATTCCAAATTACATCAGGCAAAGCCCCTCACTAACACTCTTCAAGAGAAACCTTGACGAGTGGATGGGTAACAGTAAATACACCCCTGGGATCACTTCATTGGCTCTGCTTAACAGAGGATCAGTTAATTAATTAATGGGGCAGCGAAAGCTGACACACTCTGGCTAGGCTTATAAATGCCCTCGGGCAGATAGCCTAGTACCTACCTATGAACAAACCATTTTTCCAAAGTGGAACCATTGTACGGAGCATTCGTGAAAGACGCTCTGAAGGGCTCAGAAAAAGCACAAAGCCAGAGCCAG